>NC_042990.1:31050261-31282761 GCF_901001165.1 Salmo trutta
CAGCGGAGAGGCCAGGTGCGTAATTCCGTAACAAAACAATTAAGACAGACTGGCTCCAGATGTAGCCTATAGCCTAAGTTAGAAGCGTATGCATATTAGACCATAACTGATAAGCTCAATTACTATTGTTTCAGTTTTTTAGGGACAATAAATGTATTCTACCTAGGCTACAACAACATAATGTAATGAAAAATGTTATTGTTTTCAAGTTAGTACAAAACTCTAGTCTATGCTGTAAACTGAAGTGAATCGCCTATGTCGTTTGAATAACCGCTCAAAAGCCTGGTGTTTTGAATGCATAATCATTTTGAAATAACGGCATCTAGCCTGCCTGATTGGGTAACCATTTGGATCAGATATGGGGGTTTTCTAGGCAGTTTAGCCTACAAGGTCCAGGCACATTAGCAGGACAGTAATATGGTGTATTTTGTCATGATGTATCAGCTAACAGAAACATTCTAATGCAGGGACGTCTAGTGGCGCGCATATGAATTATGATAATGCGTGAGCAGGGAAGAAGTTGTAACCATAGTTTCCGCGTTTGGCAATGTTCCACGCCAGCTGTGATTTACAACCTGATAGCAATATGTTTGGGACAACCAACAAATGTATTGGTGAATTATATTACTCGTGTATTGAACTGCATCCATCTATTCTGCCAACAATGCCTTACTGTACGTCATGGAATCTTTGGTCAAATAAAACCTACGTTTATTTAAAAATCTCTTATAAAGTTGGTTTTGTGGTATAAACTGGGAATTTTATATGTTTTACTGATATGATTGTCTGTTTGTTTCATATCTGCAAAGTAGTTAAAACACTGTCAGTTCTACTTTAATGATTGGCTAAATTCCACCTACTGTTCAGTCAGGTTTAACACAAAAAGTTAAGTTTATGGGCTTGTTCGACATTGCAGCCGACAGTGCAGGCGACTGCCAACTGACTAATCTACAAATCACCTTGCATCATAAATAAGAATTTGTTCTCAACTGACTTGCCTAGTTAAATAAAGGTTAAATTAAAAAAAATAACTACTTATTATTTGTAGACTAGTCAGTCAGGCACAATTTACCCATGATACATTATGGGTTTGATGCTCTTGAACACGGCCTATAACTCAAAACACCTGACATACCTGTAGCATTCCAGGACCAGGGTTGCCTTCAATAAACCTGATGAATATTCAAGTACAGGTTTATGAAGCAGATTCTTCTCAGGGATTAAACAGGCAATTGGCTAGTTGTTCCTGAGGAATAACTAAGCGATATCAGAGGTAGATTAATTTGACAAAATTCCAGCTATAAATGCATTGGGACAATTGTGTATGAATACGACATGTGCTTGATGTTTGGCAGGTTGAATGAATGACATTGAAATATTGAATGATATCGATTGACAAAAATTTCACTGTCGCAGATTGTGACAGAAACACGGAGGTGTTTGTTTCAACCATGCAGCAAAATGTTTCAACATAACGAGGGCTACAATTGTAGTGCAATATTTCATAAATAACACTAATATTTGGTGGTATAAAACGAATCTGATTGATACATTGTCAGATATAGAACTACAATAACAAAGCACTGTGTCAAGTTCAGACAGGCGTCACGTGACAGTCAGTGGCTGTTTGGTTTTTTTCTCCCACAAGGCTGTATCCAACGAATGCAGCTTTTTCTGTGTTGTTTACGTTGTGATTCTTGTAATATTGCGAAATATAGTCGTAGGATAGAACTGAAACTTTATTCAGATAATACGAATAGAAAGAGTCGTTTCTGTCAACGTTTGTGTCGAGTTAGCCTTTCTGCTAGTGACCTCTCACCTACTTTCATGGTCCTTAAAGCGCGATTATCATTTGCAAGTTATACCACCAATATTCACATCCACGAAAGCTATAGTAGTATTAACTTTGTGTGAAATTGAATCATGATTTTATTATTCTGTGGTTCATTGTTGTAATGGTACGCTAACTAACTGGCTACCAGTCTTGCATACCTTTTTAAGAGATTCCTTCAACGCAAAATGCTCTGGTGTGTAGAGTAAATGATCAGCCGTTATCTCTGAACCACTGGCCGTTTGGGGTTTAGATGACACATTTTCATTCAGCTTCCTTGTACTGCTTAGCGAGGTTAATTTGGAGAAATGACGGCTTACTACCAAATTCAGTCGCTGAGCCATTTCTGTGCAAGTTACAGTTTCTGTTGTATGTGCGTCAATGAGCTGCACATGCGCAACTGGTAGTGTCACATAGGCTATTGCTACGTTCAAAACAATTGGGAACTCGAAAATCTCCGACTTCTGTTCGGGCCTTTTTCTAGAGATCCGTCTTTCCGACCTGAAGATCACTGACGTCATGATGTGATTTCGTATTTTTCCGAGTTCCCAGTTGTTTTCAACGCGGCATATATGCAGTAGTAGGTCATGCCAGGCAAAGTAGCAAGCTGTAGGCTAGAAAGGGGGATTTTATGATGTTCAGGTGAGCTGCCCATAACGTACATGTTCCTTACTTTCATAACTACGTTTTTCCCCATTGATGGCAGATTTGTCAATACCATCTTTTGTCTATAAGCATGTGTCTATAAGCCTGTAAAAGTACTCTGTCTTTCACACAACATTCAGGGTGACTTGTAGCTCATTTAATGAATTACTGTGGTTTTGTCCAATAATGAAACAGATGGTGCACACTCAGACTATAGACAGTCTCATGGGAGACAAGCTCTTTACTGACAATATAAACCATCCAACAAAGCTCTGACAATCATTCAAAAAACAACCCTAATGTACTGCATCACTCCAAGGAGGGATCACAATCTAGAAGGATTCATTTACATGGTTTCATGAGGTTTAGATTTATTTACATCTGTGTTTTTTTTACCATCTCCTCTCGGTTAGCTATTGGTGATCCAGCTATGTTTTCTAGGAAGGGGGACTGTCCTTGGCCACTAGAGAGGGTCTAATCAGTGAAAGAAAAGCTCTACTGTCTGTTTTGACTCCTGCCCTCTTCAGCAGACGACACATCCACCTTTCAACTCCTTGAATGGGTTCTTGTCTTCTGCGATGCCTTTGACCAGAGTGTCCTCTTCTACACCGGCCTGAACCGCCTCCATAAACTCAGTACAGCACTTAGACGTCTGTCATACAAAAGAAGGGTTAACATGTAACACACACAACTGTAATATCAAGAATGCATTTACATTTTAGTCATTTGCAGACGCTCTTATCCAGAGTGACTTACTGGAGCAATTATGGTTAAATGCTTTGCTCAAGGGCACATGGACAGATTGGTTTGAATCCCCGAGCCAACTACGTGAACAGCGACTTTTCAGTTACTGGCTCCTGATCACTAGGTTACCTGTCATTACAGTCTCTTTTGATGACCAATCCATTCCACTTTGGAACATTTCATGGCTTTTTATCCATGTTTAAAATACAGTGCAAATGTATTACTATCCCACTTATTACTATTACATAGAAATTACTTTTACAATTGGAAAAATTATCAATCAAAGTTAACTGGTCAAATTTACCATCCATCTCTCAAGCTTGACTTCAATCTTCTTTTGGTCTCTTTCCATTTTAGCCTTATCCACATCTGTCAACTCATCCATATTTATCACCCCCGGCATTGTCTGTCAAAGAATAAAAATGCATTGTTGCCAAAGGGAAGGTAAACATATTCTTAAAGCAGAGCCACACTTTCAAAAACTATTTTAGAATGCGTCTCATAGAACCATGACAATCATCATTGTATGCATTAGGTTGCATATCTTTTGTTATTTTGTTGATTAGGGTTATGGATATTATTTTATTTTGTAAAAATTGCCCCAAATACTACACTCAGATTATCCATTCCCTATGCTTGCTAGATTAATGAATGTAATAACATTAATTTATCAAATATTTTTATTAATTGGAAAAAATACAAGGAAAAAAATACATACCGCGTTTTACGGGTAACTGTCTTCCACCCCTGAATACTGCCAGAGAAATCCCTCTCCTCTCCCTCAATCCGGGTTATAAAGTAATCTGCATAAACATCCTAATCTCTTAATCTGATTAAAACTATGTCCTTTATTCCAACACAGCATCATAGTAGAGGCCATAGGGCCACTCTCCAGGTGTCTGTTATGAGGCTCTTTTATAACCACACGGCCGTTGTGTTGTTATGATGTCTAAGAATTGCAATGAGAGTGGAAGAATATGAACAATATGTGGATACCTACAATATTTTGCCTGTGATTCTCTTCACTGTTCCAATGCAGATATGGGTCAAGGGGAATGACACGGCAGTTCAGGTTAGCATGACAAGAAGGCTAATCTGTATTTACCCTCAACCTGTCATGTTGAAGGATACATAATCATTACGAATATGACAATGACAGCAGTTCTCCAGGAAGTGAAGTATATGGGATGGATGAGCTTCAACTGAAATCATAGAGAGATATGGCAACAGCTGCCTCCATGAGATGTGAAGGCTAGTAATGTAAGTAACTATTAGTCTACATGTTCTATGCCTTTGGGATGAAGCAAGGTTACATGAGTTTTCAGTGCAGATAAAAAAGCGTAGACTAAGGAAAGATACTGCAACAGATGGATCCATTTTAGACATTTTATCAGATACTATTATCCAGAGCAATTTACAGTAGTGAGTTCATACATTTTGATACTGATCCCCCATGGGAATCGAACCCACAACCCTGGCATTGTAAGCGCTACCAACTGAGCCACATGGGACCATCAGATGTATAGAGATGTGTATCCAGTGGATCTATTAGCCTACATTCTCTATGGCTTTTAGATGTAGCAAGGTTACATGTCAGTGCAGAGGGAAAATGCAGACAAAAAAAATGTGGGGGAGTATGGAGCTTGCCAGCTTGTAGTCCTAAAAAACGAAAATTAATGTGGGGAAAAAAAGGGTTTTGGAGGTGAACACAGGCTTATGAGATCATATACATTTTGTTCTATGTGTTAATATCAGTCAGTTAACATGACCTTTATGAATTATGAAGATTTTATGTGCATTATTTTTATTTATTTTATTACATCAACTCTAATTGTATTAGTCGCATACACATATAGTAGATGTTATTGCGGGTGTAGCGAAGTGCTTGTGTTCCTAGCTCCAACAGTGCAGTAGTATCTAACAATTCACAACAATGCAAACAAATCTAAAAGTGAAAGAATGGAATTAAGAAATATATAAATATTAGGATGAGCAATTTCGGCGATTACAGCCTCGAGTCTTCTTGGGTTTGACACTACAAGCTTGCCACACCAATATTTGGGGAGTTTCTCCCATTCTTCTCTGCAGATCCTTTCAAGCTCTGTAAGGTTGGATGGGGAGAGTTGCTGCACAGCTATTTTCAGGTCTCTCCAGTAGAGGTCAACCGATTATGATTTTTTTCAACACCGATACCGATACAGATTATCGGAGGGCCGAAAGAGACCGATACCGATTAATCGGCCGATTTTTTTTTATATATATATATATTTGTAATAATGACAATTACAACAATACTGAATGAACACTTTTATTTTAACTTAATATAATACATAAATAAAATACATTTAGTCTCAAATAAATAATGAAACATGTTCAATTTGGAATAACTAATGCAAAAACACAGTGTTGGAGAAGAAAGTGAAAGTGCAATATGTGCCATGTAAAAAAGCTAACGTTTAAGTTCCTTGCTCAGAACATGAGAACAAATGAAAGCTGGTGGTTCCTTTTAACATGAGTATTCAATATTCCCAGTTAAGAAGTTTAGGTTGAAGTCATTATAGGAATTATATGACTATTTCTCTCTATACCATTTGTATTTCATTTACCTTTGACTATTGGATGTTCACTATAGTATTGCCAACCTAATCTCGGGAGCTGATAGGCTTGAAGTCATAAACAGCGCTGTGCTTCAAGCATTGCGAAGAGCTGCTGGCAAACGCAGGAAAGTGCTGTTTGAATGAATGCTTACGAACCTGCTGCTGCCTACCACCGCTCAGTCAGATTGCTCTTTTAAATATCAAATCATAGACTTAATTATAATATAATAAACACACAGAAATATGAGCCTTAGGTCATTAATATGGTCAAATCCGGAACCTATCATTTCGAAACAAAATGTTTATTCTTTCAGTGAAATACAGAATCGTTCCGTATTTTATCAAACGGGTGGCATCAAACGGGTGGCAAGTCTAAATATTGCTGTTACTGTCACGTCCTGACTAGCAGAGGGAATAATTGTATTAATATTTGGTCAGGACGTGGCAGAAGGATATTTGTTTAGTATGGTTGGGGTTGTGTGTATTATTAAAGGGGTGTTTGGTTTATGTAGTCCGGGGTTTGAGTAATTGTTCTAGTGTTAGTTTTCTATGGTGTTCTAGTTTGTATATTTCTTTGTGGTTTGTGTGGCTCTCGATCAGGAACAGCTGTTCATCGTTGTTCCTGATTGGGAGTCATATTTAAAATGCTTGTTTTCACCTGTTTAGTTGTGGGTAGTTGTATTTAGCACTGCTGTTGTGAGTATAGCCTGTTAAACTGTCTTTGTCGTTCTTCGGTTTGTTATTTTTTCCGTGCTCTCTGTGTTTAATAAATATTCAAGATGAGCATCCACATTCTTGCTGCGTTTTGGTCATCTCTACACAACGACAACCGTGACAGAACTACCCACCACAAAAAGACCAAGCAGCGGAGAAAGGAGCAGCAGGTGGATTATATGGACTATCGAGAGAAATGGACGTGGGAGGAAATTCTGGACGGGGCTGGACCTTGGCACCAGGCTGGGGAATACCGTCGCCCAAGGGAAGAAATAGAGGAAGCTAAGGCAGAGAGGCGTTGGTATGAGGCCATGTACGCGCTGAGGGAGAAGCACGAGAGGCACCCCCAATAATTTTTTTTGGGGGGGGCACACGGGTAGTTTGGCTGGGCCAAGGATGAGCCCTAAGCCAGCTACCCGTGCTTATATGGAGAAGTGTATGGAGTGGAGGGCGCCGAAGTTTGAAGAAGTGCGCACGATCTCGCCCATATGCACGCACAGTCCAGTGCGAGTTTTTCCAGCCCCTCGCAGATGCCGTGCTAGAGTGGGCATCCAGCCTGGTAGGAGGATGCCTGCGCAGTGCGTCTGGTCGCCGGTACGCCTCCTAGGACCAGGCTACCCTACACCTGCTCTACGCACGGTAACCATCAGGCCCCTGCACAGCCCAGTTCGCCCTGTACTAGCACCCCGCTCGTACAGGGCTGCTAGTTCCATCCAGCCAGGACGGGTTGTGCAGGAGGTGCGATCAAGACCGCCTGTGCACCTCCATGGCCCAGTTTTTCCTGTTCCCGCCTCTCGTGCTGACCCGGAAGTGCGAACCCCTAGGCTGGCACGTCCAGTACCAGCACCACGCATCAAACTTCCAGTGAGTCAGCCTAGTCCTACTCAGCCTGTTCCCGCTCCTCGCACTAGCCATGAGGTGCGTGTTCTCAAACTGGCAGTTCCAATACCAGCACCACACATCAGGCTTCTAGTGCGTAATATTAGTTCCTCTCGGCCGGTTCCTGCTTCCCGCACTAGCCCTAGGGTGCGTGTCTCCAGCCTGGTACCTCCACTACCAGCCCCACGCATCAGGCTTCCAGTGAGTCAGCCCAGCCTCGAGAGTCCGGAGACAGTGCCCCGTCCAGAGTATCCGACAACAGTGCCCCGTCCAGAGTATCCGACAACAGTGCCCCGTCCAGAGTATCCGACAACAGTGCCCCGTCCAGAGTATCCGACAACAGTGCCCCGTCCAGAGTATTCGGCAACAGTGCCCCGTCATGAGTAACCGGTGAGAGTGTTAAGCCCGGAACCGAGTGAGATGGCCTACAGTTCGGAACCAAGGGAGACGGCCCACTGTGCTGAACCGAGTGAGATGGCCTACAGTTCGGAACCAAGGAAGACGGCCCACTGTGCAGAACCGAGTGAGTCTGCCTGCGATCTGGAACCGAGTGAGTCTGCCTGCGATCCGGAACCCGAGTGAGCCTGCCTGCGATCCGGAATCGAGTGAGTCTGTCTGTGGTCCGGAACAGAATGAGGTTGACAATAACTGTGAATTGTGTGAGTCTGCTTACAGCTCAGAACTGAATGAGTCTGCCTACAACCCGGAACCGAGTGAATCTGCCTATGGTCCGGAGCCAAGAGAGTCTGTCTACAGTCTGGAGAGCAGTAGGCCAGAACCTGAGCCACCTCCAGTATAGGTGGGTTGGGGAGGGGGGGTGTAGCACAGGTGCCGTCGTTGACGGCAGCCACCCTCCCTTCCCTCCCTTTAGTTAGGGGTTTATTTTTTGGTTGTTTTTTGGTTGTTTAGGTGCATTCGGGGTATGCACCTTTGGGGGGGGGGGGGGGGGGGGGGTACTCACGCCCTGACTAGCAGAGGGAATAATTGTATTAATATTTGGTCAGGACGTGGCAGAAGGATATTTGTTTAGTATGGTTGGGGTTGTGTGTATTATTAAAGGGGTGTTTGGTTTATGTAGTCCGGGGTTTGAGTAATTGTTCTAGTGTTAGTTTTCTATGGTGTTCTAGTTTGTATATTTCTTTGTGGTTTGTGTGGCTCTCGATCAGGAACAGCTGTTCATCGTTGTTCCTGATTGGGAGTCATATTTAAAATGCTTGTTTTCACCTGTTTAGTTGTGGGTAGTTGTATTTAGCACTGCTGTTGTGAGTATAGCCTGTTAAACTGTCTTTGTCGTTCTTCGGTTTGTTATTTTTTCCGTGCTCTCTGTGTTTAATAAATATTCAAGATGAGCATCCACATTCCTGCTGCGTTTTGGTCATCAATACACAACGACACCCGTGACAGTTACATTGCACAACCTTCAATGTTATGTCATAATTATGTAAAATTCTGGCAAATTAATTACGGTCTTTGTTAGGAAGAAATGGTCTTTACACAGTTCGCAACGAGACAGGTGGGCCAAACTGCTGCACACAGTGGGGGGAAAAAAGTATTTGATCACTTGCTGATTTTGTACGTTTGCCACTGATAAAGAAAGGATCAGTCTATAATTTTAATGGTAGGTTTATTTGAACCGTGAGAGACAGAAACAACAACACAAATCCAGAAAAACGCATGTCAAAAATGTTATAAATTGATTTGCATTTTAATGAGGGAAATAAGTATTTGACCCCCTCTCAATCAGAAAGATTTCTGGCTCCCAGGTGTCTTTTATACAGGCAACAAGCTGAGATTAGGAGCACACTCTTAAAGGGAGTGCTCCTAACCACAGCTTGTTACCTGTAAAAAAGACACCTGTCCACAGAAGCAATCAGAAGCAATCAATCAATCAGATTCCAAAACTCTCCACCATGGCCAAGACCAAAGAGCTCTCCAAGGATGTCAGGGACAAGATTGTAGACCTACACAAGGCTGGAATGGGCTACAAGACCATCGCCAAGCAGCTTGGTGAGAAGGTGACAACATTTGGTGCGATTATTCGAAAATTGAAGAAACACAAAAGAACTGTCAATATCCCTCGGCCTGGGGCTCCGTGCAAGATCTCACCTCGTGGGGTTGCAATGATCATGAGAACGATGAAGAATCAGCCCAGAACTACACGGGAGGATCTTGTCAATGATCTCAAGGCAGCTGGGACCATAGTCACCAAGAAAACAATTGGTAACACACTA
The DNA here is from genome assembly GCF_901001165.1 of Salmo trutta. NCBI lineage: Eukaryota > Metazoa > Chordata > Actinopteri > Salmoniformes > Salmonidae > Salmo > Salmo trutta. Next base: position 31,059,903 of record NC_042990.1, read on the forward strand.
CGCCGTGAAGGACTGAAATCTTGCAGCGCCCGCAAGGTCCCCCTGCTCAAGAATACATATTCATGCCCGTCTAAAGTTTGCCAATGAACATCTGAATTCTTCAGAGGACAACTGGTGAAAGTGTTGTGGTCAGATGAGACCAAAATGGAGCTCTTTGGCATCAACTCAACTCGCCGTGTTTGGAGGAGGAGGAATGCTGCCTATGACCCCAAGAACACCATCTCCACCGTCAAACATGGAGGTGGAAACATTATGCTTTGGGGGTGTTTTTCTGCTAAGGGGACAGGACAACTTCACCGCATCAAAGGGACGATGGACGGGGCCATGTACTGTCAAATCTTGGGTGAGAACATCCTTCCCTCAGCCAGGGCATTGAAAATGGGACGTGGATGGGTATTCCAGCATGACAATGACCCAAAACACACGGCCAAGGCAACAAAGGGGTGGCTCAAGAAGAAGCACATTAAGGTCCTGGAGTGGCCTAGCCAGTCTCCAGACCTTAATCCCATAGAAAATCTGTGGAGGGAGCTGAAGGTTCGAGTTGCCAAACGTCAGCCTCGAAACCTTAATGACTTGGAGAAGATCTGCAAAGAGGAGTGGGACAAAATCCCTCCTGAGATGTGTGCAAACCTGGTGGCCAACTACAAGAAACGTCTCACCTCTGTGATTGCCAACAAGGGTTTTGCCACCAAGTACTAAGTCATGTTTTGCAGAGGGGTCAAATACTTATTTCCCTCATTAAAATGCAAATCATTTTATAACATTTTTGACATGCGTTTTTCTGGATTTTTTTGTTGTTATTCTGTCTCTCACTGTTCAAATAAACCTACCATTCAAATTATAGACTGATCATTTCTTTGTAAGTGGGCAAACGTACAAAATCAGCATGGGATCAAATCATTTTTTCCCCCACTGTATACCCTGACTCTGCTTGCACAGAACGCAAGAGAAGTGACACAATTTCCCTCGTTAATATTGCCTGCTAACATGAATTTCTTTTAACAAAATATGCAGGTTTAAAAAAATATAATTGTGTATTGATTTTAAGAAAGGCATTGATGTTTATGGTTAGGTACGTTGGTGCAACGACAGTGCTTTTTACACGGATGTGCTTTGTTAAATCAACACCCGTTTGGCAAAGTAGGCTGTGATTCGATGATAAATTAACAGGCACCGCATTGATTATATGCAACTCAGGACAAGCTAGTTAAACTAGTAATATCATAAACCATGTCTAGTTAACTAGTGATAATATTAAGATTCATTGTTTTTATAAGATAAGTTTAATGCTAGCTAGCAACTTACCTTGGCTCCTTGCTGCACTCGTCTAACAGGTGGTCAGCCTGCCACACAGTCCTCGTGGAGTGCAATGTAATCGGCCATAATCGGCGCCCAAAAATGCAGATTACCGATTGTTATGAAAACTTGAAATAGGCCCTAATTAATCGTCCTCTACTCTCTAGAGACATTCGATCAGGTTCAAGTCCGGGCTCTGGCTGGGCCACTCTAGGACATTCAGAGACTTGTCCTGAAGCCACTCCTGCATTGTCTTGGCTGTATGCTTAGGGTCGTTGTGGTGTTGAAAGGTGAACCTTTGCCCCAGTCTGAGGTCCTAAGCACTCTGGAGAAGGTTTTCATCATTGATCTCTGTATTTTGTTACGTTCATCTTTCCCTCGATCCTGACTAGTCTCCCAGTCCCTGCCGCTGAAAAACATCCTCACAGCATGATGATGCCACCACCATGCTTCACCGTAGGGATGGTGCCATGTCCTCCAGACATGACGCATGGCATTCAGGCAAAGTCATCAATCTTGGTTTCATCAGACCAGAGAATCTTGTTTCTCATGGTCTGAGAGTCCTTTATGTGCCTTTTGGCAAACTTCAAGCGGGCTGTCATGTGCCTTTTACTGAGGAGTGGCTTCCGTCTGGCCACTCTACCATAAAGGCCTGATTGGTGGAATGCTGCAGAGATGGTTGTCCTTCTGAAAGGTTCTCCCATTTCCACAGAGGCACACTGGAGCTCTGTCAAAGTGACCATCGGGTTCTTGGTCACCTCCCTGACCAAAGCCCTTCTCCCCCGATTGCTCAGTTTGGCCGGGCGGCCAGCTCTAGGAAGAGTCTTGGTGGTTCCAAACTTCTTCCATTTAAGAGTGATGGAGGCCACTGGGTTCTTGTGGACCTTCAATGGTGCCTTGACACAATCCTGTCTCGGAGCTCTACAGACAATTCCTTCGACCTCATGGTTTGGTCTTTGCTCAGACGTGCACTGTCAACTGTGGGACCTTATATAGACAAGTGTGTGCCTTTCCAGATCATGTCCAATCAATTGAATTTAGCACAGGTGAACTCCAATCAAGTTGTAGAAAAATCTCAAGGATAATCAATGGAAATAGGATGCATCTGAGCTCAATTTCGAGTCTCATAGCAAAGGGTCTGAATACTTATGTAAATAAGCTCTTTTTTCTTCATTTTTAATACATTTGCAACAACAACAAAAAAAATCCTGTTCTCGCTTTGTCATTATGGGATATAGTTCTCTACTTATGTAATTGATATGTCTTAGGAAAGAGGCCTCTCTTCTTTGACCAAGATTCTTATTCAATATTCTATCGAATACAGGTCAGGTACAGATGTAGGATCTTAATTTAAGACAGTTTGCTACAGCAGGAAAAGAATACTGCAGCAACAAGAAATGTGAATTATTATGTGGATTACAGTGGAGGCTGCTGAGGGGAGGCCAGCTCATAATAATGGCTGAAATGGAGTCAATGGAGTGTTATCAACCACATGGAAAACACGTCTTTGACGTGTTTGATACCATTCCATTTACTACGTTCCAGCCATTATTATGAGCCGTCTTCCCCTCAGCAGCCTCCACTGGTGGATTATAATTCATGGACATTTCGTAGGGGTATGTCAAAGGACAAAATCTCAATGAGGGGGAGAGTGTTGTTGTTTTTATGCATCCAGGGAACCAGTTGTCAGTTAGGACAGAAATAGGACACATTATAAAGCAGCTCATATTATATTTTCTGCCTCCACTCTCCCTGTTGAAAGGTAAGTAGCCTTGCATAAGCCGGAACGGCTCATAGTGTGAGGCAGCTTGATGTACAAGTACACCCCCTGGACAGGACGTTAGTCTATCGCAGGGCATTATGCCTCAATCACACCGACACCGTTATCGCTCAAAACGGTACGCATCATCTGGATATGTGTGCAACAAAAGTTCAACATTTACCTTCTGCTACCATTTCTGTCAAGCCATCTATGCATACAGTTTGATGCATACTATCGATGAATCCAATGTATGCACCACAGAGAACGCACTGCATCTGCCTCTGCAACGCAATGCTATTAAGGCAAATACAGCGTTCCATTGGAAATGAATGTACTGTACTTCTGGCGTACCAAAATGCAATGACGCTGTTGGTGTGATCGAGGCGTTACCCCCAATATATCTTTTTAATGCTGCGTGCCAAGCCGAGAGGAATTGGGTCCCATTTTTACAGTCTTCCGATCTCAGGGTGGACACTAACTACAAGGCCACTGAGTTGGTCCTTTATGAAACATGTCTCTTCATACCTTTTAGAGTTCCCACCGGTTTACATTTCTACTGATGTAAAGAGAATAGCTAATAAAGTTCACCAAGGCAGATCCTGCATGGATGCCCAGAGTTGTGATTGTTGTTTTTTTTGCTTAATGGGAAACAGCCAGATGTGATGGGGACTATGACACAATAAAGAATGACATAAGCTCAATGTGTTAATGTTTTATACTGTATCACTTCCTTAGAGACAATGCAATATTTTGTGGTGAGTATGTGGACTATTCACACACATAATGTAAATCAATTTCATTCATCTGAATTAGATTTAGGCCTAAAACATGAACTGAATAGAACGTTAAAAGCCTGTAGCCCACATTAATAAATAAAGGCTCAAATTCTAGATCAAATAATTTGTTATAATTAATTACTAGAAACCACTTTGCAAAGTGAGTGGTGCAGCGGTCTAAGGCACTGCATCTCAGTGCAAGAGGCGTCACTATAGTCCCTGGTTCGAATCCAGGCTGAATCACATCTGGCTGTGATTGGGCTGTGCCATAGGGCAGCGCACAATTGGCCCAGCGTCGTCTGGGTTTAGCCGTGGTAGGCCGTCATTGTAAAAAATGATTTGTTCTTAACTGACTTGCCAAGTTAAATAAAGACAAAAATAAAGTAGAGGAAAAACAATAATAAGCATGGTCATATGTTATCTACTACATGACACATATGGTCATAAATCTGTTAACAAATCCTTCTTCTCATGATACTCCCATCGTAGTTTCGTTCCCAGACTAGCCTATATTTATTGTAGTCTATTTCCACATCAATGTTTGGACCGTATCTATTGCGCACGATGAAGGACGTTTGACATATTGCGTTATTAGTTCAACAGTGTATGAACGTGACGTTGTCTATGATGCAGATCAAAACATTAATCAGGTCGTTCCTACTACGGATTTGTATGGAAATTAGCCATTATAGCCCGCCCCTCGAGCCGCTTGGGAAAGCGTTTACCAGAGTATAAATGGCTGTACTGATGGTGCGGAAAGTTAGAAGAGTTAGGAGAGTTGAACTTGGAGGAAATCTACCACAATGGAGCTCAGTTCATTGATTTTTCTGATCCTTTCATGCTCTCTTTGTTACGTTTTTGCATTGTCACCGACACAAGGTAAAGAAAAGTTATTGTATGTATTTTTAATACCGTAACTGGTAATAGCCACATTAACATTTTATTACTTTTTCTCGACGGCAAAAATACTTTGCAATCATAATCAATCGATGGGCGTTGGCTCATGACTTTTCAGTAGTGATAAAGTTGTTGTTGACATGAATCTGTACTTCAGCAGAGATTCCTTGACCTAATTTTGCAGCCAGCAATAGTGTTGATGTTGTGTGTTTCTGCTCATTTCAGAGGTGTGTCTACTTCAAGTAGATGAGGGACCTTGCAGAGGAGATATCCAACGTTACTACTACAATACTATCACTCAACAATGTGAAGAGTTTGTCTATGGAGGCTGCCAAGGGAATGCAAACAACTTCATGAGTTTTCTGGCGTGTCAGAAAGCATGTTTTAGAATACCAAGTACGTTTTTATTTTTTATACAAGTCTGTTTTTGTGTGGCATTCTCAGTAGTTTTTCTTTGCATTTAAATATTCATCAAGTTCAGTTTTTATTTATTTAGACTATAGGCCATTTATTTTATGTCATCAAAACAATTCTAAATCATGAATTGTATGAACATCTAGCCTACAGCACTTTTGAAAAGTTTTGTGGTTGTGAAGTTTTTAAATGGAAATCCAAACCGATTCAGGATAAAAGACAAAACGATGTGACCCGTTTCATTTTTCAATAGTTCCTATAAGAATGTTTCTTTTCACCTTCTCCACCCCACCAGAGATCCCCCAGATCTGCAGGTTCCAGAAAGAGGTGGGTCCCTGCCGGGCCAATTTCTTGAGCTACTTCTTCAACATGACCACCATGCAGTGTGAGCAGTTCGTCTACGGAGGCTGCCAGGGCAACGAGAACCGCTTCCAGGACCAGTTGTCTTGCATGGAGTACTGCAGACCACACAAAAGTATGTGGGCAATAGTCAAGGTCAACAGTCTGACTGTTTTCGATTAGCCGTGAAGCACAATAGGGAAAACATTTCCACATCCAGTGTTGAGCACAGCCTTATAGGGTGGTGCACAATTGGCCCAGCGTCGTCGGTGTTTGGCCTGAGTAGGCCATCAATGTAAATAAGAATTGTTTGTAACTGACTTGCCTAGTTAAATAAAGGTAAAAAAAAAATTTAATTACAAAATAGATCCAGATTTTTCATGAGACTCCACTGTGTTCACTCTAAAGTGTTATTAACGTTGTATTATTTTGGAATGATATAGAAACAAGATTAGAGGAAGCTTTTTCATGAAATTTGGCAATTTGATTGCAAACAGCCACATCAAAATCCTGGCCATGAGGACATGCAATAGTTGATGAGTAATCAGGAAATGAAACTAGATAGAAGGACCAGTACAAAAGGACCAACCCTGACGCTCTAACGGTCTCCTCTATCAATACCACAGGAGGTTGGTTGCACCTTAATTGGGGAGGACGGGCTCGTGTTAATGGCTGGAGCGGAATAGGTGGAATGGTACCAAATACATTGAACACATGGTTTCCATGTGATTGATGCTGTTCCATTTGCTCCATTCCAGCCATTATTATAAGCTGTCCTCCCCTCAGCAGCCTCCACTGATCAATACTATACTCAAACTAGATAGAAGGACCAGTACCAGCCTCCCAAGTGGCGCAGCGATCTAAGGCACTACAGCCTGTGGTTCGATCCCAGGCTCATCACGCTCTAGCGACTCCTTGTGGTGGGCCAGGCACCAGCAGGCTGACTGCGGTTGTCAGTTGAACAGTGTTTCCTCCGACACATTGGTGCGGCTAGCTTACAGGTTAAGTGTTAAGAAGCGAGGTTTGGCGGGTCATTTTTCGGAGGACGCATGACTCGACCTTCGCCTCTCCCGAGCCCGTTGGGGAGTTGAAGTGATGAGACAAGCTTGTGATTGGATATCATGAAATTTCAATTTTATATCAACTTACAGTATTAAGAAACTAGAGATGTAGCCTGGGTACCCGTCTGTTTAGCTGTTCAACTCCTGGCCACTCCTTGTCATGTTTGGCATGAGAGTTCCATAAGGAGTTGGCGACAGATCAGAAACAGGCTGGCACCCAGGCTAGGTTACATTACCAAACAGACTGGTACCCAGGCTAGGTTACATTACCAAACAGACTGGCACCCAGGCTAGGTTACAGACTACCAGAGATGAGCGTCATGGTTAATGTTAGCTGAAGAGTAGCCTACTTTCTCCCAGATTTCTTATAGTTGTTTTATGTGCTTGACAGCTACTCCTGTGCTCTGCCTGGATCCCCTGGATAAAGGAGGGTGTGCTGCATCTATACCGCGCTACTACTACAACTCAGCCTCCAGGATGTGTGAGCAGTTCATCTATTCAGGTTGTGGAGGAAGCAGCAACAACTTTATATCCAAACAAAGCTGCATGGACGTCTGTGCTAAAGGTATGATAGTGGTCATCACGCACACACACACAAACACACACACACACACACACACACACAGAGTATCCTCTATTCTCTGTTTATCTGAAGATATAACTGGGGGGAAGGGAGGGGGTGTTTTTGAATATAATGACTAATAGACTTATTACATCTGCCAGCTCAACAACTATTTGCATGTTCCCCATAATTGCAGTAATGGCTACAGGCCTTTTCGTTAGCACAAGCTAGTATCCCAGTAACAGGTTGTGTTTGAGGTCATTGTGTGACTGGAAGACTGGCTAACTTTGGATCACATTATAAGGAACATGCTTTATGACTTTGTCCATTTCTAACTGGGGATTAAGCGTGGCCAGCTTTCAATGAAGTACAGTGCCCAAAAACAGCTGGATTACATCTCAATCTCTCAATATTGGCCACATTAATTGGATATTACAGTAATACAAAATAAAAGTGTATTATAACTGACAAGTATGTGTGGTTTAGGTTAATCTGCACATAGTTTTCAATAGTTTTAGCAGAGCTGAGGGTCTCCTTGCCCACCTGCATGCAAACGGAACGTTCTGCACCTTAATGGGATGTAATAATGACCTGTATGATGATATGTCATTTTCTTTGTTTCAGCTGGGAAACCATGGATAAGCAGAAAAACAGGCAGAAGAGCAGGCATGATGAGAACAACTTCCAAAAACCGTATTAGAATAAAGCCTAATAACAATATTAAATGGTCAACAATTTGATTCAGTGATTTTATTCAAAGGGGCACATGAATTGACCATAAATGGACTAACATTGACATGTTGAATTGTATTTTTTTTACTGCACCATAATTGACTAGCTACTTGCACTGCCTTGTCTGTAGTGGTTAATTGTGATGCACAGTTGAAAATAGCAAACCAATCAATCAAATGTGAATCAACCTACACCAGCAGTATTTTTGCTGAGTAGGTTTCTCAAGACAGTTTGTATTGTAGTATACATTTACCATGGCAACTATCATACAATATAAAAGTATATTTTTGTAGAATTGTTTTAATGTATTATAGATTTTTTTTTAATATACTTTAACAGTTTACTGTTTTCCACCATTTATGATGAAGTTATACTGAGACACTGTTTAGATAGTTAAGCAATATTAGCAAAATAATTAATGTATTTTTTTTTGTTTTCAACATAGTACATTTTATCAAAAACCTTTGCTTAGCTTTATATTAAGTTTTCGCACAATGACATAATGGATATAATAAAATAACTCTGACATTTCTGTCTGTACACTACTCAGTTGTTTTTCTCCCATTTGTCCTGAAATTCCACTTTGCCTCTAAATATAATCCTGTTACTAAGCAGGGATAAGAACTGAATGTGTGTCCTCTTTTTTTTCATGTATGCTTGCATTGTCACTATGCCCCTTCTCATCCGAGCATGATACCTGTTTCTCTCCCTATCCCACTTCCTTTCCGCCCTAAATCTTTAACTTTCTCTTATCTTGCTTTGACTGGGTTATTTTCAGCCCCTTCTGAACAGCCAGACTAGAGGAAGGTAGTAACCATTACATTTTACATACGCTCTTATCCAAAGCAACTTACAGGTGCAATTAGGGTTAAGTGCCTTGCTCAGATTTTTCGCTAGGTCAGCTCAGGGATTCAAACCAGCGACCTTTCGGTTACTGGCCCAATGCTCTTAACAACTAGTGTACCTGCTGCCCCACTTAATAGATGGAGAGAGTTATGGCAGCACATTCATTACTTTGCTGGCCTTAGAAGGAAGTCAACAAACTATATTTCCATTAACCTCTTTACCAGAGTCTGTATATACAGTATCGGGAAGTCAACACAACAATATAATCTGTGATACAGAATACTGACACAACTGCAGGTACATTCCCACCCATTATACAATAAGATTACATTTCCAATCTATTCTGTTGTTTTGACATGAAGCCTAACCTCCAACCCAATAGAAAAGTAATAACGTGTTCTGTTCACGCTCATGCATTTTTATTTTATGTGTAAATATTCGTTTTGGCAGCAGAATCAGTACACATGCATATTTTTCTTGTTTTCAGTGTTGTTCAGTACCATCTAAGACATTACAAAAGTTTAATAAATCTTCTCATGTGGAGTTTCATAAAACAAGCTAGTAGCCATTCTTTCATCCCCTCCATTGTACCTGCCCTGTGCTTTTCCCCCTTATTCAATCATCCCATTAAAGAAAAGCTGTAGCTCTGTGATTCAGAGGCAATACATTTTTATGGAAGTCATCAAAAGGTAACTGCCAGGCCATTAAGCTGGGATATAAATAGTATACATGCAATATGTCTGGCTGGTTCTCTATTAGGACTCCAGGGTAAATCATCCATTACTGAGGATGTGGTATCAGAGAGGATGTCATAAATGTGACTCACCACCTGGATCCGGCTCGTAATTTAACAATTTTATTCGTATTTACAGATGGCATACAAGTTTGTTATTAAGGCACATGGAAGTTCACATGTTCTAGAAGGCATTTCTGGGGAAAAAAAACTCATTTTGATAAAAATATATTTTTTACTTGAAGTCGTGACTTGCGACATATGCCAAGTTTCCTGAATCGGGTCACAAATAGACCTATCTACCTGTCCTTAGATGAGGTGACGGAATGCTAGCGTTGGGAAGGAGGCGAACAGTGACACAATTCTTCCAATCCAATTGAACACCCATGGACCAGAAATGGAGGAAGCATTAAGAAGGATTTAGAGGGAATGAAAATGTTCCCATAAGTTTCCACTACTCGCTTTTGTCAACAACAAAAAAGATGCATTTCAGAAAAGATTGCACTTAAGTTTAATCACATAAAAAAATGTAGCCCTGTTTTTTGTCACTTTGTCATGAGATAAAACCACCAGCAAATGCCGTGAAAATGTTCCATCTCTGTAATAGACTTGGTGATTTATTTTCTATTACAAAAAAACCTCTGAGTTTGAACGTATTCGAACTCAGAGGAGTGCTCGAGCTGTGCGATCGTTTCTAGTCAGGCCACTGTATTAGTGGCAGAACAACGGATTAGGCAATTTACTGGTAATTCACTAAATTACTTTTATATAGAGAACCATGAATCCCATGTGCTAATCAGTCCATTTCATGAGTTATCAGACCCTTTACCTCATATGCTGCATAAGCCTGTTGTTCTAAGGCAATATTCAGTCACCATAATATTGGTTGGCAGTCTATAGAAATCAAACATTTTACACTTTTACATTTTAGTAATTTAGCAGATGCTCTTATTAGTGCATTCATCTTAAGATAGCTAGGTGGGACAACAACATTTCACAATGGTATCAAGTACATTTGTCCTCAAAGTACTTATCAGCAGTCAGTGCTGGTAAGAAAAGACAATAACAAAACAGTATTTTTTCATAAAAGCGATTGTATGTAGTATACCAAATAATCATGTATTCTATCAATAATACAATTGAAAGTGCTGGAAGCTCAAAGATGACACACAGCAGTAACCGAAGTTGGAGGAGAACTTGGAGTAACAGAACTTTAGGCGCCTCCTGGTGGCAGCATTACCCCCCTTACAGCTGCCCTTGGGGAAAAAGAAATAGGATGGACATTCCAAATGGAACCCTATTCCGTGTATAGTGCACAACTTTTGACCAGGACCCATAGGACACTGGTAAAAAGCAGTGCAGTAAATAAGGAATGTGGTGCCATTTGGGATACAAACATTGTATTTTGAGAAAGTAAGTGTATTTATTTATTTTGTGCAGAAAAGATTATGCTCCGTATGAATCTTATGACCATCTAAAAATGAAAAAGAAGAATGATCTGTAATACTTTGACGCATCTCCAATGCATTGTTTTCTTTTCTTAGTCTTTGTGTTGCTATGTAGGCAACTACATCAGGGGTAGGCATCCCTGGTCCTGGAGTGTCACAGGCACTTCATGTTTTTGATTTAACTGACCTGGATGACCAGGCATGTTGAATTCAGGCAATCACTGAACTGATCAATTAGCTCAGTTGGTCATGTGTGGTGCCGAGTTGGGACAAAATCCTGCAGTACCTGCGGCACTCCAGGAACAGGGTTGCCTACCCCTGAATTACATCATTCAGTAGGCCTATTTGCCATTTCAAATCAAATCAAATGTATATATATATATATATATATATATATATATATATATAAATTATACCTTTATTTAACCAGGTAAGCAAGTTGAGAACAAGTTCTCATTTACAATTGCGACCTGGCCAAGATAAAGCAAAGCAGTTTGACACATACAACAACACAGAGTTACACTTGGAGTAAAACAAACATACAGTCAATAATACAGTAGAAAAATAAGTCTATATACAAAGTGAGCAAATGAGGTGAGATAATGGTGGTAAAGGCAAAAAAGGCCATGGTGGCGAAGTAAATACAATATAGCAAGTAAAACACTAGAATAGTAGATTTGCAGTGGAAGAAAGTGCAAAGTAGAAATAGAAATAATGGGGTGCAAAGGAGCAAAATAAATAAATAAATACAGTAGGGGAAGAGGTAGTTGTTTGGGCTAAATTATAGATGGGCTATGTACAGGTGCAGTAATCTGTGAGCTGCTCTGACAGCTGGTGCTTAAAGCTAGTGAGGGAGATAAGTGTTTCCAGTTTTAGAGATTTTTGTAGTTCGTTCCAGTCATTGGCAGCAGAGAACTGGAAGGAGAGGCGGCCGAAGGAGGAATTGGCTTTGGGGGTGACCAGAGAGATATACCTGCTGGAGCGCATGCTACAGGTGGGTGCTGCTATGGTGACCAGCGAGCTGAGATAAGGGGGAACTTTACCTAGCAGGGTCTTGTAGATGACCTGGAGCCAGTGGGTTTGGCGACGAGTATGAAGCGAGGGCCAGCCAACGAGAGCGTACAGGTCGCAGTGGTGGGGCTTTGGCAGTAGTATATGGGGCTTTGGTGACAAAACCGATGGCACTGTGATAGACTGCATCCAATTTATTGAGTAGGGTATTGGAGGCTATTTTGTTAATGACATCGCCGAAGTTGAGGATCGGTAGGATAGTCAGTTTTACAAGGGTATGTTTGGCAGCATGAGTGAAAGATGCTTTGTTGCGAAATAGGAAGCCAAATCTAGATTTAACTTTGGATTGGAGATGTTTGATGTGAGTCTGGAAGGAGAGTTTACAGTCTAACCAAACACCTAGGTATTTGTAGTTGTCCACATATTCTAAGTCAGAACCATCCAGTAGTGATACTGGACGGGCGGGCAGGTGCATGCAGCAATCAGTTGAAGAGCATGCATTTAGTTTTACTTGCATTTAAGAGCAGTTGGAGGCCACGGAAGGAGAGTTGTATGGCATTGAAGCTCGTCTGGAGGGTTGTTTACACAGTATCCAAAGAAGGGCCAGAAGTATACAGAATGGTGTCGTCTGCGTAGAGGTGGATCAGAGAATCACCAGCAGCAAGAGCGACATCATTGATGTATACAGAGAAAAGAGTCGGCCCAAGAATTGAACTCTGTGGCACCCCCATAGAGACTGCCAGAGGCCTGGACAACAGGCCCTCCGATTTGACACACTGAACTCTATCAGAGAAGTAGTTGGTGAACCAGGCGAGGGAATCATTTGAGAAACCAAGGCTATTGAGTCTGCCGATGAGGATGTGGTGATTGACAGAGTCGAAAGCCTTGGCCAGGTCAACGAATATGGCTGCACAGTATTGTTTCTTATCGATGGCTGTTAAGATATCGTTTAGGACCTTGAGAGTGGCTGAGATGCACCCGTGACCAGCTCTGAAACCAGATTGCATAGCGGAGAAGGTGCGGTGGGATTCGAAATGTTCGGTAATCTGTTTGTTGACTTGGCTTTCGAAGACTTTAGAAAGGCAGGGTAGGATAGATATAGGTCTGAAGCAGTTTGGATCAAGAGTGTCCCCCCCTTTGAAAAGGGGGATGACCGCAGCTGCTTTCCAATCTTTGGGAATCTCAGACGACACGAAAGAGAGGTTGCACAGGCTAGTAATAGGGGTTGCAACAATTTCTGCAGATCATTTTAGAAAGAAAGGGTCCAGATTGTCTAGCCCGGCTGATTTGTAGGGGTCCAGATTTTGCAGCTCTTTCAGAACATCAGCTGACTGGATTTGGGAGAAGGAGAAATGGGGAAGGCTTGGGCGGTGTTGCTGTGGGGGGTGCAGTGCTGTTGACCTGCTTATTGAAACTCTCAATTATAGTGGATTTGTCGGTGGTAACAGAGTTTCCTATCCTCAGTGCAGTGGTTCAGCTGGGAGGAGGTGCTCTTATTCTCCAAGGACTTTACAGTGTCCCAGAACTTTTTTCAGTTTGTGTTGTAGGAAGTACATTTCTGCTTGAAAAACCTAGCCTTGTGTTTTCTAACTGCCTGTGTATATTGGTTTCTAACTTCCCTGAAAAGTTGCATATCACGGGGGCTGTTCGATGCTAATGCAGAACGCCACAGGATGTTTTTGTGTTGGTTAAGGGCAGTCAGGTCTGGAGAGAACCAAGGGCTATATCTCTTCCTGGTTCTAAATTTCTTGAATGGGGCATGCTTATTTAAAGATGGTGAGGAAGGCATTTAAAAAAAATAACCAGGCATCCTCTACTGAAGGGATGAGTTCAATATCCTTCCAGGATACCCGGGCCAGGGTGATTAGAAAGGCCTCCTCGCTGAAGTGTTTCAGGGAGCGTTTGACAGTGATGAGTGGAGGTCGTTTGACCGCTGACCCATTACGGATGCAGGCAATGAGGCAGTGATCGCTGAGATCTTGGTTGAAAACAGCAGAGGTGTATTTAAAGGGCAAGTTGGTTAAGATGATATCTATGAGGGTGCCCGTGTTTACGGCTTTGGGGTTTTATCTGGTAGGTTCATTGATAATTTGTGTGAGATTAAGGGCATCAAGCTTAGATTGTAGGATGGCTGGTGTGTTAAGCATGTCCCAGTTTAGGTCACCTAGCAGTACGAGCTCTGAAGATAGATGGGGGGCAATCAGTTCACATATGGTGTCCAGAGCACAGCTGGGGGCAGAGGGTGGTCTATAGCAGGCGGCAACGGTGAGAGACTTGTTTTTAGATAGGTGGATTTTTAAAAGTAGAAGTTTAAATTGTTTGGGTACAGACCTGGATAGTAGGACAGAACTCTGCAGGCTATCTCTGCAGTAGATTGCAACACCACCCCCTTTGGCCGTTCTATCTTGTCTGAAAATGTTGTAGTTAGAGATGGAGATTTCAGAGTTTTTGGTGGTCTTCCTAATCCAGGATTCAGACACGGCTAGGACATCCGGGTTGGCAGAGTGTGCTAAAGCAGTAAATAAAACAAACTTAGGGAGGAGGCTTCTAATGTTAACATGCATGAAACCAAGGCTATTACGGTTACAGAAGTCATCAAAAGAGAGCGCCTGGGGAATAGGAGTGGAGCTAGGCACTGCAGGGCCTGGATTCACCTCTACATCGCCAGAGGAACAGAGGAGAAGTAGGATAAGGGTACGGCTAAAATCTATGAGAATTGTTTGTCTAGGACGTCCGGAACAGAGAGTAAAAGGAGCAGGTTTCTGGGCGATAAAATAGCTTCAAGGTATAATGTACAGACAAAGGTATGGTAGGATGTGAATACAGTGGAGGTAAACCTAAGCATTGAGTGATGATGAGAGAGATATTGTCTCTAGAAACATCATTGAAACCAAGTGATGTCATCGCATGTGTGGGTGGTGGAACTGAGAGGTTGGATAAGGTATAATGAGCAGGGCTAGAAGCTCTACAGTGAAATAAGCCAATAAACACTAACCAGAACAGCAATGGACAAGGCATATTGACATTAAGGAGAGGCATGCTTAGACAAGTGATCAAAAGGGTCCAGTGAGTAGTGAGGTCAGTTGCAGTCACGGCGATTAAGACAGCTAGCCGGGCCATGGGTAGCAAGTTGGCAGAAGATGGTCTGTTTTTAGCCACCTCGTGTGTTTCCGTCGGTAGATTCGTGGGGTTCCGTGTGGTAGAGGGGACCAATCCAATTGGCAAAAATAGTTATAGTTATAGTGACCCAAGAAAATTGGCCGATAGACCTATTCAGATAGCAGCCGATAAGACAGCTAACAGTTAGCTGGCCACAGATGGGCGTTCAGGTTACTTCGCGACGGAGGGGCCAGTTGGATAACTCCCTCGGGCAGATAACGTCGGTAGTCCAGTCATGAAGGCCCGATGGGGCTCCACATCAGCAGTAAAACGGGTCCGGATAGGTGATTGTAGCCCAGGAGTGGCTGATGGAACTCTTCAGCTGGCTAGCTCCGGAATAATTGATGTTAGCTCCGGGACCGACGTTAGCCAATAGTTACTCAGATAGCAGCTAGCTAGCTGCAAGATCCAGGTGTAAATGTCCAGAGCCTGCGGTAGAAATCCGGGGATATGGAGAGAAAATAGGTCCGGTATGCTCTGGTCTGAGTCGCGTTGTACAAAACTGGTGATAGCTTTTCGAGCTAAGGGATAGCTGATGACCACCAACCGTGGTTAACTGAATTCTAACGTTAGCTAGTGAACTGGCTAACTTCTGGCTAACTTCTGGCTAGCTTCTGTTGTGGATTTCAGATTTGAGGTAAATAATACTTTTTTTAAATTGGTGAGGTGGGTTGCAGGAGAGTGTTTTGAAGTTGAGTTTTTAGAAGAAAAAATATATAAAAAGATATGCGAAGAAAATATGTAAATATATATATACACGGGACACGACAAGACGAGGACAAAGGATGTCTGACTGCTATGCCATCTTGGATTCCAATTATATAGCCCTTCTTACATCAGCTGATATCTCAAAGTGCTGTACAGAAACCTAGCCTAAAACCCCAAACAGCAAGCAATGCAGGTGTAGAAGCACGGTGGCTAGGACAAACTCCCTAGAAAGGCCAAAACCTAGGAAAAAACCTAGAGAGGAACCAGGCTATGAGGGGTGGCCAGTCCTCTTCTGGCTGTGCCGGGTGGAGATTATAACAGAACATTACCAAGATGTTCAAATGTTCATAGACCACCAGCAGGGTCAAATAATAATAATCACAGTGGTTGTCGAGGGTGCAACAGGTCAGCACCTCGGAGTAAATGTCAGTTGGCTTGTCATAGCCGATCATTCAGAGTATCTCTACCGCTCCTGCTGTCTCTAGAGAGTTGAAAACAGCAGGTCTGGGACAGGTAGCACGTCCGGTGAACAGGTCAGGGTTTCATAGCCGCAGGCAGAACAGCTGAAACTGGAGCAGCAGCACGGCCAGGTGGACTGGGGACAGCAAGGAGTCATCAGGCCAGGTAGCCCTGAGGCATGGTCCCAGGGCTCAGGCCCTCCGAGAGAGAGAAAGAAAGAAAGAATTAGAGAGAGCATACTTAAATTCACACAGGACACCGGATAAGACAGGAGAAATACTCCAGATATAACAGACTGACCCTAGCCCCCCGATTTAATAGACTTCAGGCCAGAGGTATTCAACTCTTAACCTACGAGGTCCAGAGCCTGCTGGTTTTCTGTTCTATCTGACAATGAATTGCACCCACCTGGTGTCCCAGGTGTAAATCAGTCCCTGATTAAAGGGGATCAATGAAAAAATGCAGTGGAACTGGCTTTGAAGTTCAGAGTTGATTTTGAGGGTTTTAGGCTATAGGCCTGCCTACCTCTGGAGGGGAGAGGATGGGGTGGGGACAGGAAGGTCATGTTGATGTTAGGCTGTTTATGGCTGTGTGTATATATCTTGTTTATTTATAAAAATATAAAACAATAAAAAGTGGAAAGCTGCATCACAGGATAACCACCCAGGCTCCATGTAGACTGTGTTCCTAGTATCCATAATAAACAGAGTGGGCGTGTGGGATTTACCAGAGTCTTTTCATTCTAACCCCTCTATCTGTAGGTGGATCCGGTCCTCCGTCTGTAAGGACCTTTCTTCAGCATGACCTCACAGCTTGGCAGCAGGACCTGGAGCATAAACAGCCACTGGGTGGGGATCCAAGGCAACTTTTTACAGACTTCCACCCACATTTACTTCTGGATTGAGTAAGCAGCAGCACCCCTCCCACTGTGCACAGATCAACATCTAGGTTTGATTTACATTTGGTTCAGTTTTCAACTAACGTGAATTCAACGTGAAATCACCCAAAAAATGCACCATGTTATTGGATTTAGGTTAAAAGTTAGGTGGAAAAAAGACTAAATGCTCTTATTTGATGACTTTTTGAAAAATCGAAATAATTTTCCCATGTTGAGTCAATGTTATCACATTGCATTTGTGTTGAAGTTACGTGGAAATATTGATTCAACCAGTTTTTGCCCAGCGGAGTCTTCTTCCTTTCATCCCTTCATCATGCGTAGCGTGGCGCACAACTGGTCCAGCGTCATCCGGGTTAGGGTTTGGCCGTCATTGTGAATAAGAAATTGTTCTTAACTGACTTGCCTAGTTAAATAAAGGTTAAATAAAAATAAAATAAAATGCATTTCACTCATACATCCCTTTGAATTATCCCCCCAAAAGGAAATCAAGAAGTTTGGTCATGTTGAGGTGACTGATAATTAAATTGTCCTATAGGAGAAGTAAAATTTCTGACCATTGCCTATGTAACAGTGTAGGTTCCGTCCCTCTCTTCGCCCCAACCCGGGCTCGAACCAGGGACCCTTGCACACATCAACAACTGACACCCACTGAAGCACCGTTACCCATCGCGCCACAAAAGTCACGGCCCTTGCAACGCAAGGGGAAAGCCTACTTCAAGTCTCAGAGCAAGTGACGTCACTGATTGAAACGCTATTAGCGCGCACCACCGCTAACTAACTAGCCATTTCACATCGGTTACACTTATAAGCTCTGGGTGTCATGTGTCAGTACAAAAATGTGTCCCAAATGCCACCCTATTTCCTACTGTATATAGTGCACTACAGAGCCCTTTGGGCCCTGGTCAAACTAGAGCACTACAAGTGGCCATTTGGGATGCAGGCTAAACCTAACATCTTGTGACTGAGTGCTCTGGCTGTTTCCGTACCAATACATGGCATCACACTTTCCCCAGAGTCCATCATCCAGTGTTGGATTAAAATGAGTGGAGTCTCTCTCTCACCCCTGAGTTGAACTCTCTGGCCTGGTCCATGGCTGGGCTGGCCTGGCTGACACTCCCTGCCTATCTGTCTCACCGCTTCCGTTCTCTGTCACTTGACCATGTTATGGAAACACAGATCCACTGTACTGTATAACTCTGCAGTAGGCTTTGTGAAAGCCTACTGGTCTAAGCCTGTCTGACTCTAAAGCATGGCATATACTGCCCTCCACATAGTCTCTACGGTAGTGACAGATCCGGAATTGGTCTGGAAACTAGACCACCACTACATAACTGAGGGTTTAGCTTTCACATCCGAAGAGCTTGGTATCTTAACTTCTATGGGCTACGTGGGACGCTAGCGTCCCACCTGCGGGACACAGCCAGTGAAATATCAGGGCGGCAAATTCAAAAACAACAAAATGTCATAATTCAACTTTCTCAAACATACAACTATTTTACATCATTTTAAAGATACACTTCTCCTTGATGTAACCACATTGTCCAATTTCAAAAAGGCTTTGCAGCGAAAGCAAAACATTAGATTATGTTAGGAGAGTACATAGACAAAAATAATCACACAGCCATTTTCCAAGCAAGGACATGTGTCAATAAAACCCAAAACACAGCTAAATGAAGCACTAACCTTTGACGATCTTCACCAGATGACACTCCTAGGACATTATGTTACACAATACATGTATGTTTTGTTCGATAAAGTTCATATTTATATCCAAAAACAGCACTTTACATTGGCGCGTGATGTTCAGAAAATGTATTCCCAGCCAAAACGTCCGGTGAATGTGCACATCAATTTACAAAAATACTCATCATAAATGTTGACAAAATATATAACAATTATTTAAAGAATTATAGATGGACTACTCCTGGATGCAACCGCTGTGTCAGATTTTAAAATAGCTTTACGGAGAAAGCACATTTTTCAATATTCTGAGTACATAGCTCAGCCATCACGGCGAGCTATTCAGACACCCGCCAAGTTTGGGGCAACCTAAACTCAGAATTAGTATTAGAAATATTCTCTTACCTTTGCTGATCTTCATCAGAATGCACTCCCAGGACTGCTACTTCCAGAAGAAATGTTGTTTTTGTTCGAAATAATCCATATTTATGTACAAATACCTCCATTTTGTTCGTGTGTACAGATCACTTATCCAAAGGCATAACGCGCGAGTGCGGGAACCAGAGACAAAAAGTCAAAATGTTCCATTACCGTACTTAGAAGCATGTCAAACGCTGTTTAAAATCAATCTTTATGGTATTTTTAATGTAAAATTGCAATAATATTCCAACCGGACAATAGCATATTCATTCAAGAAGAAAAGGAAGGAACGGCGTGCTCGCGTGACCGCGAATATCCAATACCTTTGTTGCCAGGCAGTCCACTCAGAAACTGAGCTCCTATTATCTGCCCAGTGACAGGAAAATGCTCAAACCACTTTCTGAAGGCTGTTGACAGCCAATGGAAGCCTTAGGAAGTGGAACATCCCCCACAGACACTGTAGTTTCGATAGAGAATCAAAAGAAGAACTACAATTCTGACTTTCCACTTCCTGCTTGGATTTTTCTCAGGTTTTTGCCTGCCATATGAGTTCTGTTATACTCACAGACACCATTCAAGCAGTTTTAGAAACTTCAGAGTGTTTTCTATCCAAATCTACTAATAATATGCATATTCTAGTTTCTGGGCCAGAGTAGTAACCTGTTTGAATTGGGTACGTTTTTCATCCGGCCGTGAAAATACTGCCCCCTAGCCCAGACAGGTTTTAAGATCTGCGCGCATAAAATAGTTCATGTGATTTGAATGATCAAAGGATGTAATCAGAAGGTTTTATAATTTCATCTGAATGCCTATGAAAAAAGTTAAACTCCCCTAAATTACATGGTCTCCATTCACTGAACACTGAGTTTGATGATTAATCTTTTATTTCAAATAATATGTGCTTATTCAGAGACTTTTGTATTATGATTGGCAGAAGCATTTACCTTTAGTCTGTAGGTAGAATCTTCCTTCTCCCACTATAGATACAGTCAAGCTGCACACGTGCCAGAGTTGTTTTCAATCAAAGTAAAAAAAAAAAAGAAGAAGAAATTACTCCAACAAATCCCCTGAACACAGACACACACCAACACATTTCTTTAACTTAATGCATTTTCCGAAACATTCACAAAGTGAAATAATACTTCAATCTCAGCTCGCACCGTCTTCTGTGCACTCCACATGGCAGCTTCCAAAGGTTAATGACTTTATATCAAAAGGGAATTTCAGCCATTCTCAGCAGACAGACTTGGCAAGTAAACACATTGGAACTATTGGATTTGTGCATCTTAATAAAGTGATATTCCATACTAGCTTTGTGGAGGGAGGCCGCTGTAGAGCGCTCCACCTCCTGAGAGCTGAACTTAGAACCCCCTAAATTAGCAAGGTGTATGCAGGTGAGAGGTGTGGAACCATCCTTCTGTGATTACCTTCCTTAAATCAAACACAAGGTTATTCTGCCACTGTAGCCAAGCTCAGAGGAATGGTCACAAAATGTTGGCCTGACATCAAGGAAGAGTGCCTCCAGCCTATGGGCATATACAGATGTAGGATCTTAATTTGATCACCCTTCTGCAAGAGAACATTCCATTTCTGTAGGTGAGTTGTAGTGGGTCCACAGCAAATAGAAGGCAGCCCATAATATTGCCTCTCCAAAATGTGAGATTCATTGTGTACACACAATAAGTCAGGCAACATGTAGACCATAAAGGTCTTCTCCACCTGATGGGATGGAATTCTTTTGATCTACAGAGTTCTTTGAAAAGGTTCTTGGAAGAAAGTTTAATTTCTTATATGACAGTGACATGCGATGTGCGACACAGTACTTACCCGGCTGTGAGTTGACCTGTGATTTTGTGCCATTTCAGAATCAAGTACCTGTAAATTCAACACAATCAACAGTTATTTGTCACTACAAATGCAAAATGGCACCGATTTAACTATTCACATCAACCACAACTAAACTTGGTTGAGTTGGGGAACTCTCCAGATATTGCCAGAAGGATCCTCTCTGTGGAGATGTGATACCCATGACATTATCTGCCGCCTGCCGTCATTACGTGCCTCTATTTTCACCTCTAGAGCCTGAAATGTAGCATCGCCTCATGAAACAGGTGTCTGACTGGCTCCCTTTCCTCTCTACCTGGCTCAAACAATGGAAATGATGGGCTTAAGCTGGCTGAAGATCTCTTCCCTGCTTGTGAAGGGCACTGGCCTCTCAGTGGCACTCTCATATATTTTAGAACATGGAAACCAGTGGGCGGGTTTGGCTTTCTAAGAGGATGCTGTCTGATGAGGGGTCTAGTGAGGACAGCTTTGCTCTGTGTTTCACGCTGTGTCTAACCTTTATCCAGGTGCGATTGCCCTTTTAAAAACACCAACTCTCCCTGGTCTCTAATAGCCAGACAAACTATATCTCCCTGGACTCTAATAGCCAGATAAACTATATCTCCCTGGTCTCTAATAGCCAGATAAACTATATCTCCCTGGACTCTAATAGTCAGATAAACTATATCTCCCTGGACTCTAATAGCCAGATAAACTATATCTCCCTGGACTCTAATAGCCAGATAAACTATATCTCCCTGGTCTCTAATAGCCAGATAAACTATATCTCCCTGGACTCTAATAGTCAGATAAACTATATCTCCCTGGACTCTAATAGCCAGATAAACTATATCTCCCTGGACTCTAATAGTCAGATGAACTATATCTCCCTGGTCTCTAATAGTCAGATAAACTATATCTCCCTGGTCTCTAATAGTCAGATGAACTATATCTCCCTGGTCTCTAATAGTCAGATGAACTATATCTCCCTGGTCTCTAATAGTCAGATGAACTATATCTCCCTGGTATCTAATAGTCAGACAAACTATATCCCCCTGTATCACTTAGTCAGATGAACTATATCTCCCTGGTCTCTAATAGTCAGATGAACTATATCTCCCTGGTCTCTAATAGTCAGATGAACTATATCCCCCTGGTCTCTAATAGTCAGATGAACTATATCTCCCTGGTCTCTAATAGTCAGATGAACTATATCTCCCTGGTCTCTAATAGTCAGATGAACTATATCTCCCTGGTCTCGTAAAGTCAGACGAACTATATCTCCCTGGTCTCTAATAGTCAGATAAACTATATCTCCCTGGTCTCTAATAGTCAGATGAACTATATCTCCCTGGTCTCTAATAGTCAGATAAACTATATCTCCCTGGTCTCTTAAAGTCAGACGAACTATATCTCCCTGGTCTCTAATAGTGAGATAAACTATATCTCCCTGGTCTCTAATAGTCAGATGAACTATATCCCCCTGCTCTCTAATAGTCAGATGAACTATATCTCCCTGGTCTCTAATAGTCAGATGAACTATATCTCCCTGGTCTCTAAAAGTCAGACGAACTATATCTCCCTGGTCTCTAATAGTCAGATAAACTATATCTCCCTGGTCTCTAATAGTCAGATGAACTATATCTCCCTGGTCTCTAATAGTCAGATGAACTATATCTCCCTGGTATCTAATAGTCAGATGAACTATATCTCCCTGGTATCTAATAGTCAGATGAACTATATCTCCCTGGTATCTAATAGTCAGATGAACTATATCTCCCTGGTCTCTAATAGTCAGATGAACTATATCTCCCTGGTCTCTAATAGTCAGATGAACTAGTCTTGTCTTATCTTGATTATTGTCATGTGGTAGAGTGCAGCGGGGAACAGAGCGGCACGTCTTGCTCTTCGTTCTAATCAGAGGGCTAATATAAATGCTATGCAGGCCAGTTACTCTTGGCTAAGAGTTGAGGAGAGACTGACTGCATCACTTCTTTTAATAAGAAACATTAATGTATTGTAAATTCCAAATGGTTTGCATTGTCAACTTACACACAGCTCTGACCAACACACTTACCCCACCAGACATGCCACCAGGGGTATTTTCATAGTCCCCAAATCCAGAACAAAATCAAGAAAGCATACAGTATTATATAGAGCCATTATTGCACGGAACTCCCTTCCATTTCATATCGCTCAAATGAACAGTAAACCTGAGAAGCTGGTGAGAAAGAACCCTAGTAGTATGGAATAGCCGCGGGAAGTAGGGGTGCTGAGGGTGATGCAGCACCCCCTGAAAAATCAGAATTACAATAAAAAAATATATATATATATTTTGAAAACTATATATGTTCACAAAAGTAGTGCAATGGGCCTTTACTAGTATTAGCGGACCAATATAGACATATGTAGCTTGAGAAAAAAAATATATATTCTGCATCTCCACTTTGGTCAAAAAGGTAGTTGTATAATTACGAACAGTATCTTTCAGGATTCAATAGTTGGAATTGTAAGAGTTGTTGCCATGTCCCTTTCTCTGTGATTGTCATTATAATAGAATTCAGAAAGAACAAAACCCTGTCCTCGAACATTTACATCAAAAGGTGCAAAGTTTTGGGCATAGACACCAAGCTTCCATATCAAATAAAAAGTTTTTCTTGATCAAGTGGCATGGAAAACAGTATTAATTTACCATCCTTACAAACCAATTCATGTAAATGTACCGTATTGCACATAGGCAGGTCATCAAGGTTTGTACCTGTAGACTTTCCATCAAAATTAAGAAAAACAATGACCAATACAGTAATTGAGTACACTGTGACATCAAGTGGTTTGTGTCTCAGTAGAGCATAGCACTTGCAATGTTAGAGTTGTCGGTTTGATTCCCACGGGGGACTGGTAGGAAAACGTATGCACTCACTACTGTAGGTTGCTCTTTATAAGAGCATCTACTGAAAAGGAATGAATAGACCAGTTCAGTTTTCATATAGAAATAAGTTGCATTTGCAAAGTATTTCAAGAAACTGACACACACATAGTGCAGTACATACCTCCATGGCTCTGGTCAAATGTAGGGCACTATAGAGGGAACAGATTGCCATTTCAAGCGCATCCCAGAACATGATTTTCTCTACCTTGTTAAATTAACATTGTGGCATCACTAATGAGCAGTGTGTATTAAAATAATCCCTGGGAGATGATGTGCTGCTAGTTAAGGTTAAACTAATGATCTCTCAAAGACATAAACCAACACTCCTCACATGCAGCAGAAAGGGCAAAGTTATTTTCAAAGTTGAAAGAAAAAATATCCATGAAAAGATTGTTTGCCCACCCCCTTCTCCCCAGTGGATTAACTGTCTGAGCGTTTTGAAAGTATCGCTGTTGTTTGAGATTTAGAGATTAATCTTAGAGATGACAAGACAATCATGCATTTCAGTGTAATAATAAGTCATAAATATGCAGCTTCACACCCCCGTAGCCCCCTCTGTGTGACGGAAGAAAAGAAGAAAAGAAGAAAAAGGAAGATGAAGAAAAAAAATGTGTAGTTTTTTTGTACAAGAAAAAGAAGAAGAAGAAGGATGGTGATGATGATGATTTCCAGGACAAAGAAAATCCTGAAGATTACTATAAAGATTATGTTTGTTTCTGCAGCCACTCCTTTTTGCCTTTTGCCATAGGTAGGAGGACCATTAATTAAGAATGCTGCTTGTGCCTTGTGCCTTGAAAATCACAAATTCATCACCTCACTGAAAAAACATAGAATTATATACTGAACAAAATATAAATGCAACATGTAAAGTGTTGGTCTGGTGTTTCATGAGGTGAAATAAAAGAGCCCAGAAATGTTCCATATGAACAAAAAATGTATTTGTCTTATTTTTTGTGCACAAATTTGTTTATATCCCTGTTAGTGAGCATTTCTCCTTTGCCAAGATAATCCATCCACCTGACAGTTGTGGCATATCAAAAAGCTGATAAAAATCATGATCATTACACAGGTGTACCTTATGCTGGGGGACAATAAAAGGCCACTTTAAAATGTGCAGTTTTGTCACACAACACAATGCCACAGACGTCTCAAGTTTCGAGGGAGCATGCAATTGGCATGCTGATTGCAGGAATGTCCACCCGAGTTGTTGCCAGATAATTGAATGTCAATTTCTCTACCATAAGCTGCCTCCAACGTCATTTTAGATTGTCTGGGCTTGGCTCCAAAGTGGGTGGGCCTATGCCCTCCCAGCCCCACCCATGGCTGCACCCCTGCCCAGTCATGTGAAATCCATACATTAGGGCCTAATTCATTTATTTCAATTGACTGATTTCCTCATATGAACTGTAACTCAATAAAATCATTGAAATTGTTGCATGTTGCGTTTATATTTTTGTTCAGTATAGAATAAAAATATGAATAATTAGTTCAACATTTTCTCAACGAATCAATAGCCAATCAAAAACTGTTATAGGATAGCCTACCAGATCTACTGAGGAGGAAGATGATAACAACAGCAATAATCAACCGGTGGGAATCTTAATTTCCATCGGGTTACACGTTTATTACCTGGATTGTCCTTTTCGAGACTCCATCACTCGTGCCCAGATCAGAGCGCCAGTCAGAAACAAGAGCACACTGAGATGCTCGCACCTCGCCATGCAGTGTGTTTAACAGAGTGCTGAAACCTGCCGGGCAGTGACAATCCTAGGAGAAGCTCCGCCACATGCACCGTCTGCGAAACAGGAAGCGGCAGTTAGATGCATTTGGATTACCGGTTGGTGAACTGTCACAGAGTTAACGGCTACAGACGAGGCATTATCACCGCGAAAGCGTTAACCACGCGCCAGTCATAAAAAGTAGCCTTCATGACTACACTTCATTAAACAATTGTCGCACTTGATTGATTTTATTATTATTATTATATCGAGTGGACAATTTTTCTCCTTTTTAAAAAAATATTGTAAATTGACATTTCGTTTAATAGGATCACGGACGATGGAAGACAGTTTCAGAACAAGCTTTTCGTCTACATAGGCTGCAACATCGGGCTCTTCTGAAATACTTTACTATTGGACCCCGATTACTGAATTTCAATCTTTCAACCCAACTTTACCAAGGTAAGAGCTTTCAATTATCTTATTGCATTTATTTAATCACTTTTGGATTCGTATTCTTATTTGTCTGTCACTATCTCTCACTCCAGTAATACAATAACATAGCCTGCTAATCAAGAGTTATTGATGATAGTTCAATTTTGCAATTTTTACATAAATAAATTGCGCCCTTGTTTTCAGTTGCGCAGCTTGTGCTGAGCGGATGGCAGTGACCCTTCATCAACTCTGTGTATAATGCTGGGTCATATTTGGAATAAAATATGTTATAAACACCAAAGAAACACAATGGGAAATATTTGATGATTTAGCCGTGACTATAAACGGACATAGTGTAAGTGTATTTCGGAATGGATGGCATATTTGCTTGACCATATCAAGCAACCGGTCTCACACAATTTAACATGGTTTATAGGGCTGTGACATGATTTATTTCATATAAAAATAAAACGAAACAAATAAAATGCTTTGTAATGTAAAATGTATCGAGTTTTAAAATGTGTCATACCTTTAAAAACCCATCCCTGCCAAATAGACTAATGCTGTTGACACATATTCTGGATTTTTCTTTGAGCATGATATGCTGATGTAAGACATTTTCTCAAAGCTTTTGTACAAAACATTGCTTAGCCTACAATTTCCCCTTCCCATACTGTATAGCCACTTTCCCTCTCAGTGGTTTGGGCAGATTTAAAGTTGAATCAGTTGTGTGTCCTAGCAGTGCCATTTAAAGGAGCACAATAT
This sequence comes from Salmo trutta, assembly GCF_901001165.1. NCBI lineage: Eukaryota > Metazoa > Chordata > Actinopteri > Salmoniformes > Salmonidae > Salmo > Salmo trutta. Next base: position 31,086,775 of record NC_042990.1, read on the forward strand.
TTTACAAGACAATTCCAAAGTAGCCAGTTGAGCATTAATATTATTAATGTGCCTAAAGCAGCACCACTTTTCCCTCATGAAGAGTGTGTGAATGAGATGTGGTTGTGATTGTGTCTGGGGAGACAGTGGCTGTTATCAACGTCTCACAGACAGAATGCTGGACCAAAAGTCAAGCATACTGGACTACTAAGCTCTTGTATAAATCGGAGTGTGGTATAGCCTTAATAGTACCACAGTGTGTCCACTCAGACGATTTGATAGGCGACGACTTGATATGGACTTCTAATGACGAGACTAAATCTAGTGATAACTGCCATGACAGAGCCTTAAACCGTTCCTCTTATACATCAAATCTATACTTACAGAGAATCAGTAAGGCTACAAGCCAAATGACACCCTATTCCCTACATACCACACTACTTTGACCGGGCCAGGGACAGAAAGTACCCAGGTGGCTATTGTGGCTATATCTGGATGGGAGGCCTCGTTGAAATTATGAGTTCTGTTAATGTAATCATGTTTAAGGAAATGTATTACCCTCTGTCTGTCTGTCTGTCTGTCTGTCTGTCTGTCTGTCTGTCTGTCTGTCTGTCTGTCTGTCTGTCTGTCTGTCTGTCTGTCTGTCTGTCTGTCTGTCTGTCTGTCTGTCTGTCTGTCTGTCTGTCTGTCTGTCTGAACCGGCATTGATTTGATATGGGCTGAGGGGCTGTAAAAGCAATGTGCACAGATATGAAGGGACACTAGGACAGACAGAAACACACGCACATACGCAGATACACACACACACACACACACACACACACACACACACACACACACACACACACACACACACACACACACACACACACACACACACACACACACACACACACACACACACACATACACACGAACACACAGGCCGATTGGAGCTCAGTTGCATATGTCTGGTTGCTCTTTCTATCTGTGAGATTGGGGAGTAATACATCAGCTGTGTGATCAGTGATGAGTGGAGAGGCAGATATGCCCGACTGACGGGACAGCAGAGAGAAGAGAGTCTGGAGAGCAAGGAGGGAGATACAATTCAAATGAAAGTTAAACCTTGGTGCTGTCATGTCCCTGGGATGTGCCCTGGGAAAATGCCACACACATGCGCACGTGCACGCACGCACACACACACACACACACACAGACACACACTATCCCCCGCAGCCATTTCCATTCTTCCATATTGTTTTTTGAATCCCAAATTGTAGCTTTAAATGAAATGTGATGAAATGTGTTAGTTGTTGTGTGGACATTCTGTCCTTGGGCCTTTTGTGTACTGTAGATTTTGTGTAAGACATGCTTTCGTGCAACTTCATCTTGAAGTGGTTTTCTAAAATATGTCTTTCTCTTTTATCGACAGTAAAACATTTTACTGCGGGCTATGTCAAGACATTATCCAGCCAGAATGACGTGTTGAGTTTTCTTTCATTATAAAATATACAGTTGTGTATGAAGCTAGTGTGAGAGAATACAGCTCCCTTTTGGATACTTGTTCACACTGATGTATGGATGCAGCTGATCCCATAAACAATTACGTCCCCATAACATAGTAATGAAACTTATAGACAGCGGGGGACCCTGAAGCATGCTTGAAGGACAACGCATAGAGCTAACGATGGCAGGATGTGAATCTTACATTACAAGTATAATTGTTGCAATATGTGTGCTGTCAGTTTGAAATGAGCGCGTATCACTCATGTTCTTGAAGCAACATGATCAGCTGTCTTCGAACTACCGAAGACATTTTTAAGCTGCTGGAACACAAAGAGGAGCTGTTCTCTCTGAATCTATTTTGAATAGTGTTGGGTGGTGTGCCAGTTCTCCCCACTCTAAGCTGTTAACCATTTCCAGTGATTGAGCCCTGCTGTATCTACCTAACGTTCAGTCCTATATACTACACTCCGGGATGAACTTTCCCTTAGGTATGGCCCTAGGATCAGCTTCCCCTCCCTCATTCCTAAAAAACTGACCCAAGATCAGTATCCTCCTGCTCTCCTATACTACACTGTCTACCTATACTATACTGAACATCCGTCTGCATCAGTAGGTGGAGCTGATGTACAGTATAGTTGTGTGAGAGTGCTTCGATCACACTTTATCCTATGCAGAGCGTATGAGAGTAGATATATAGGAGAGTAGAGATATAGGAGATTAGAGATATAGGCTATTAGAGATATAGGCTGATTCTATTATGAGAGTAGAGATATAGGCTGATTCTATTTATTTCTTATTATTTATTTTTTTCACCTGTATTTAACCAAGTAGGCCAGTTGAGAACAAGTTCTCATTTACAACTGCAACCTGGCCAAGATAAAGCAAAGCAGTGCGACAAAAACAACAGAGTTACACATAAAGAAACGTACAATCAATAACACAATCAATAATAAAAATAAAATAAAATAGAAAAATCTATGTATAGTGTGTGCAAATGTAGAAAAGTAGGGAGGTAGGCAATAAATAGGCCATAGAGGTAGGCAATAAATAGGCCATAGAGGCGAAATAATTACAATTTAGCATTAACACTGGAGGGATAGATGTGCAGATCATGATGTGCAAGTAGAGATACTGGGGTGCAAAAGAGCAAGAAGGTAAGAAATAATATGGGCATGAGGTAGTTGGATGTGCTATTTACAGATTGGCTGTGTACAGGTACAGTGATCGGTAAGCTGCTCTGACAGCTGATGCTTAAAGTTAGAGAGGGAGATATAAGACTCCAGCTTCAGTGATTTTTGAATTCGTTCCAGTCATTGGCAGAAGAGAACTGGAAGGAAAGGCGGTGTAGAAATAAAGGCTGACTCTATTATGAGAGTAGAGATATAGGCTGATTCTATTATGAGTGTAGAGATATAGGCTCTGATTCTATTATGAGTGTTGATATATAGGCTCTGATTCTATTATGAAAGTAGAGATATAGGCTGATTCTATTATGAGAGTAGAGATATAGGCTCTGATTATATTATGAAAGTAGAGATATTGGCTCTGATTCTATTATGAGAGTAGAGATATAGGCTGATTCTATTATGAGAGTAGAGGTATATAGGCTGATTCTATTTTGAGAGTAAATATATAGGCTGATTCTATTATGAGTGTAGAGATATAGGCTCTGATTCTATTACGAGAGTAGAGATATAGGCTGATTCTATTATGAGAGTAGAGATATAGGCTGATTCTATTATGAGAGTAGAGATATAGGCTCTGATTCTATTACGAGAGTAGAGATATAGGCTGATTCTATTATGAGAGTAGAGATATAGGCTCTGATTCTATTACAAGAGTAGAGATATAGGCTAATTCTATTATGAGAGTAGAGATATAGGCTCTGATTCTATTACAAGAGTAGAGATATAGGCTCTGATTCTATTATGAGAGTAGAGATATAGGCTCTGGTTCTATTACGAGAGTAGAGATATAGGCTGATTCTATTATGAGAGTAGAGATATTGGCTCTGATTCAGATGTAATGTAGTCCAATGAGGGAGTGGCATCTGTTTTTGGAAAGATTTTGATGCATTATTGTGATTTTACTTCGTGGCATTTGCTATTTGTGTAAGTTGTACAATTAATTAAAATATAAATGTCAGTAATGAGTTTGTTTTCATCATGAAAAGACCATGGACAACCTCAGAACCCAGCCAAGCCATTTTTCTCAAAATGCCATTTCTCCCAACAGTCCTACATGGAGGCTATTTTTTTTTACAGCTATTTTCCTTCTGTTGTTTCATGATTGATACAATGCAGCCTAATGTATCTGTCATGTCTACTCCCGCTCCCCCACTCTGGTGCTTGACGTCACTGGTTTACTAACCACTGGTCCTGGCAACCCATCACTACGCACACCTGGCAACCCTCATTACGTACACCTGGCAACCCTCATTACGCACACCTGGCAACCCTCATTACACACACCTGGCAACCATCATTACGCATATCTGGCAACCCTCATTCTGCACACCTGGCAACCCTCATTACGCACACCTGGCAACCCTCATTACGCACACCTGCGCCGCATCATGAGGCACACCTGGACTTCATCATTACCCTAATTACTCACCCTTTATCTACCACCCCCTAGCATCACTCTTCAGGCAGTATTGGTTTTGCGTTCATGTCTAGACGCGTGCTTGTTTTGTATCGCTCTACGTTTGTTATTATTAAACTCGTCACCTGCTTCCTGACTCTCAGCATCATCGTTACAGTATCCAATCTAAAATGGTTATGATCAGTGAGCAGAAGACGTGTAGATGAACGGAGTTTACGCCTTCATATAAATTAACTAAGCCATACATATGCTTGTGGTTAAAGTTATTATTTTTTTTAGTATATGTTCATTTGGGCCTTTGTGGAAATCTTTCTCTCTCGTTTATTAGGGATCGCCTTCCCTGCCCTTTCCAGACTATTACTTCCTCTCTGTGTCAATGTCATGTCTCCCTTGATAGCTTTCTCGTTCTCTCCTGGGTGAAGGGGTCTAACTCTGACCATATTTAATTGACATGGATTGTGGAAAGAGAGAAGGAAGAGGAGAGGGTTTCTGTTAATGGAACTGTTCATCTAGAGAGAGCAGAGGGGATATTTAATGGCAGTGGTTCTCCCAACAACATTGGTTTTACTTTTGGTTTTGAGTTAGTTAATGCACCATACTATTGGTATGTAGATTTCACTTACAAATGTGAGGATTCAATTCAGCAAAGTAGGAGACAGCTGGAATACTGTTGAACCATGCATTGTTTCTCAGCCAGCCATGTTGTTACTCCTATGGCTGTCTTAAATTTGAGCCAGATTATAGCTTCAGACATGATCACTCTTTGATGATCACTGACATTCAGTAGCATTTGGTATTTTTTGTATTTTATTAGGATCCCCATTTATTTGTATTTTTTTATTTAACCTTTATTTAACTAGACAAGTCAGTTACGAACAATTCTTATTTACAATGATGGCCTACTCCTTTCAAACCCCGACGACGCTGGGTCAACGCTGGGACTGTCACGTCCTGACCAATATAGAGGATTATTTGTATTATTTGGTCAGGGCGTGGCAGAGGTATGTTTGTTTTGTATGGTGTTTTTTTTGTGTATAGCTTAGAGGGGTGTGTTATTTATGTGTTCCGGGGTTTTGTGGTGTATGTTTTAGTATGAGTAGGTTCTAGATTAAGTTTTCTATGTGCAGGTTTGGTTGCTGGACTCTCAATTGGAGGCAGGTGTTTCTAGTTGCCTCTGATTGGGAGTCCTATAAGTAGGTGTGTGTTTTGTTTGTCACTTGTGGGTAGTTGTATGTTAGCACTGCTTTTGTTTAGCCTGCTACACTGTTCCTGTCGTGAGTTTTGTTTATAATTTTTTTTCCTCGTGTTCACATTTAAAATAAATGATGATGCGCACGCAATCCGCTGCATATTGGTCCACTTTGTCCGACAGCGATTTCAACGTATCTTCTGACGAAGAGGAATGTGACAGAACTACCCACCACAACAGGACCAAGCAGTGGAGAAAGGAGCGGCACGAGGAACATATGGACTATACTGAGAGATGGACTTGGGAACAGATTCTGGCTGGAGAGGGCCCGTGGAAGAAGGCCGGGGTGGACCAGGAACGCTACCGGGGGACACGTCTGGCGAGGAAGCCGGAGAGGCACCCCAATATTTTTTTTGGGGGGGGGCACACGGGTAGTTTGGCTAGGCCTAGGAAGAGCCATAAGCCAGCTACCCGTGAGAGTATGGAGGAGCGTATGAGGTGGAGAGCGCCGTGTTTCGCTGAGGTGCGCACTCTCTCGCCCATACGTACGCACAGTCCGGTGCGCGCCATTCCAGCCCCTTGCAGATGCCGTGCTAGAGTGGGCATCCAGCCTGGTAGGAGGATGCCTGTGCAGCGCATCTGGTCGCCGGTATGCCTCCTAGGACCAGGCTACCCTACGCCCGCTCTACGTACGGCAACCATCAGGCCCCTGCACAGCCCAGTTCGCCCTATACCAGCACCCCGCTTGTACAGGGCTGCTAGTTCCATCCAGCCAGGACGGGTTGTGCAGGTGGTGAGGTCTAGGCCACCTGTGCGCCTTCATGGCCCAGTCTTTCCGGTTCCCACCTCTCGTGCTAACCCGGAAGTCGGTACCTCCAGTCCGGCACGACCAGTACCAGCAACCCGGACCAAGCTTCCCATGAGCCAGCCTAGTCCTATTCGGCCTGTTCCCGCTCCTCGCACTAGCCCTGAGGTGCGTGTCCCCAGACTGGCACATCCAGTACCAGCACCACGCATCAGGCTTCCAGTGCGCCAGCCCAGTCCGACTCGGCCTGTTCCCGCTCCTCGCACTAGCCCTGAGGTGCGTGTCCCCAGACTGGCACATTCAGTACCAGTACCACGCATCAGGCTTCCAGTGCACCAGCCCAGCCTCAAGAGCCCGGCACCAGCGTGCAGTCCAGAGTATCTGGCACCAGCGTGCAGTCCAGAGTATCTGGCACCAGCGTGCAGTCCAGAGTATCTGGCACCAGCGTGCAGTCCAGAGTATCTGGCACCAGCGTGCAGTCCAGAGTATCCGGCACCAGCGTGCAGTCCAGAGTATCCGGCACCAGCGTGCAGTCCAGAGTATCCGGCACCAGCGTGCAGTCCAGAGTATCCGGCACCAGCGTGCAGTCCAGAGTATCCGGCACCAGCGTGCAGTCCAGAGTATCCGGCACCAGCGTGCAGTCCAGAGTATCCGGCAACAGTGTCTAGTCCGGAACCGAGAGAGACTGCCTGTGACCCGGAACCGAGAGAGACTGCCTGCGACCCGGAACCGAGGGAGACTGCCTGCGACCCGGAACCGAGGGAGTCTGCCTGCGACCCGGAACCGAGGGAGTCTGCCTGCGACCCGGAACCGAGGGAGCCTACCTGCGACCCGGAACCGAGGGAATCTGCCTGTGACCCGGAACCGAGGGAATCTGCCTGTGACCCAGAACCGGGTGAGTCTACCTACGATCCGAATAATAAAAAGGATTAACTGTGTATCGAATGAGTCTACCTACAGTGTGGAACGGAAGAGGTCTGCCTACGATCCGGAACAAGGGTGTAGGCAGCCACCCTCCCTTCCCTCACTTTAGTTTAGGGGGATTTTTCTGTTTGTTTTGGGGTATTTACTGGGTTTTGTGTAAGGTGCATCTGGGGTCTGCACCTTTGGGGGGGGGGGGGGGTACTGTCACGTCCTGACCAGTATAGACTATTATTTGGTCAGGGCGTGGCAGAGGTATGTTTGTTTTGTATGGTGGGTTTTTTTGTGTATAGCTTAGAGGGGTGTGTTATTTATGTGTTCCGGGGTTTTGTGGTGTATGAGTAGGTTCTAGATTAAGTTCTCTATGTGCAGGTTTGGTTGCTGGACTCTCAATTGGAGGCAGGTGTTTCTAGTTGCCTCTGATTGGGAGTCCTATAAGTAGGTGTGTGTTTTGTTTGTCACTTGTGGGTAGTTGTATGTTAGCACTGCTTTTGTTTAGCCTGCTACACTGTTCCTGTCGTGAGTTTTGTTTATTGTTTTTTCCTTATGTTCACATTTAAAATAAATGATGATGAGCACGCAATCCGCTGCATATTGGTCTACTTTGTCCGACAGCGATTTCAACATATCTTCTGACGAAGAGGTTTGTGACAGGGACTCCAAATCACGGCCAGATGTTATACAGCCCATTAGCTGTTACATAAGCAGAGGCTACTCTTCCTGGGGTCCACATCAAACATGACATAATATAGAACATTAATAGACAAGAACAGCTCAAGGACAGAACTACAACAATTTAAAAAAATAGGCACATGTAGCCTACATATCAATGCATACACACAAACTATCTAGGTCAAATAGGGGAGAGCCGTTGTGCCACGAGGTGTTGCTTTATGTTTTTTAAAACCGGGTTTCTGTTTATTTGAGCAATATGAAATGGAACAGAGTTCCATGCAATAATGCCTCTATATAATACTGTATGCTATCTTGAATTTGTTCTGGATTTGGGGACTGTGAAAATACCCCTGGTGGCATGTCTGGTTGGGTAAGTGTGTGTGTCAGAGCTGTGTGTAAGTTGACAATGCAAACAATTTGGGATTTTCAAAACATTAATGTTTCGTATTAAAATAAGTGATGCAGTCAGTCTCTCCTCAACTCTTAACCAAGAGAGACTGGCATGCATAGCATAGTATTTATATCAGCCACCCGATTACAATGAAGAGCAAGACGTGAGGCCTGACTGGTGCAGATGTTTCACACAGGGTAGAAGTCTGTGCAGATTGTTTCAGATCGCTGTCATGGGGATTTAACCCGTAGATACAAGCTTGATTAATGAGCAGATGCTCTATGCATCATACATCTACACATATCATAAGGATTGGATGGAAAGGCCACAACAGATCAGCTTCTGCTAAAAACTGAGGAAAACACTGACAGTCAGCATTGAATGCTTAGTTCTCATTCCAGCCAGAAGAACCACAGACTTCGCCTAGCTAGCAAAAAGGCTTCACTGTTTTACAATCAAAATATCACACAAGCCTCTCAGAGAGACTGGAATAACTGTCTGGTTGAAAATTATCATTCATACAGCTGTCATTTTCTCACGGACATTCCTTAACCGTTGTGAGACATTTATCATTTTGACTGATTATGCTTCCCCTTCCCAAGTCTCTCGGTCAAGACGGCCTCTCAATAGGAATTAATTGTTCTACTCCTGATTGATTGTGTTTTGCCTGGCGACCTATATTTAACTAACTTTGGTACAAGCAGCCTATAATGCTTAATTGTCATAAGGTACGCCAGGAACAATCAACCCCACATTGGTTTGTTTTTCTTCTATTGATTATGAACCCTGGGGCCTGTCTTGGTGACTTCAAAGGAAGTATGCATCCCAAAATGGCCCCCTATTCCCTATATTGTGAACTAATTTTGACAAAGACCGATTGGGCTCTGGTCAAAAGTAGTGCACTATATAGGGAATAGGCTGCCATTTGGGAAGCAACCAAAAATGATCAACATTCTCCTCTGTTTGACCTTCTCAATCTCCTGAGAAGGTTACAAAACAAAGGTGGATACAGGAGATGAGTACGGAATTTGAGAAATGTCAAATTTACAAAAATATAATTAAAACATTAAATATACTTGCACAATTGTATTCTTATCTAGGCTACTGTTATGTGAACAGTGTTTACACATTGTAATTGTCTCCACACATTTTTTTTATAATACCAATTTCCCCTTCTGAGGGAGGGGGCTTGGGGTTATACTCTATACTTGATACATGTATTGGTTTTAAATTGTTTAAAAACAATTGATTACATAATGCTATTGATTTCTATATTGCTGCGCTAACATGCATCAACTCAGCCTTAGATAACAATCTGTTGAGAGCTACTAACCATGGTCAGTGGCGAACAGGCCCCCGGCTACCGTTAAACAAGCTTGTCAGAGCAACGGCTTGGCTTGAGTTCTCCATCCCTGAACCACAGCATGCTCCTCAGTGAACTATTTAACTAGAGACCAAGGGCTCATGATGAAATAACTAGTGTCCTGCAGCCCATTGGCCATGTCTGAAATCTGTCTTGCCTACTACTTACTATAACTACGTACTGTGTACTAATCGTACTACATACTATTTAGAACGTACTGTTTTGTACAAATGTATGCAGTAAGCAACAAATATCAACATACTACTCCTCCATACTGAGAATGTGTCATCTGATGCACAATTGTGTTTATTCCCGCCATTCGTTCATTTCAGTACAGCGTGTCACCTCATGCGATTATCAGCTATTGTCAAATACAAGTGGGTCTCCAAAGACAATTGTTTTCTTCAATAGTGTGCAGCAGATTCTACTAGATGAAAAGGCTAGTTAGTATGACATCCAGGCATTTAAAGCATACTCAGTTTTCAAAATTTCACATTCTATAAAACGTTATATTTTCGCATACCCTAAATGCCTACTCTTTAGAACGCAAGTAAGGGTATTTGGGACATGGCCACTCCCCTTTCTGAACCTACCCCTGTTCACTCTCTTTCTTTCTTTCTTTCTCACCTACACTGCATCTCAGCAAGTTGTTTTGTTCTTTTGATAATATATATATATTCAGCGTTTGACAAAATGTTGGTGTGTTTGGTTCACATCACACATTTTTATATTAAAACTCCTGTAATGCTAACAAAACTGTATAATTTAAGTTCTGCTGAAACTTTGAAAACTCTTTCAAAATGTCTGCCATGTCAGAGAGAGAGAACCTTTAATTAAAATGAACTAGTTTACTCATGATGTTGATAGATAATGATACATCGGCTGCCTCTGCCTGTCTTTGCCTTTCACTGCCAGGTTGCAATGATGAGTGAGAGGAGAAAACCTTAGAAAAGCACATCACTCTGTCTTCGAGATGGAAAGGGAGGAAGAGAAAGAAGGGATTCTTGGGAAAGGTATTTTCTTCTGGTGATAACTGAAACCACACACTAAAAAGAATGTGAGCAAGTTTTTCTGGACTTAAAAAAGGAGTTTATCAAGACTCATGAGTTATGAACCACAGATGGATTATCATATATAGAAAGGCTTATTTTGAGCCACCTACGTGTCAACATACAGGGTTCTGGGTTCTACTGGCTTCTTTTCTTCGTTTTTCTATCAGTTATTTCAAAGATCTTGACATGTTTTCATTGACTTGGAAAGGTTTTGGAATCTGTGTGGGTAGCTGGACAGGTATGACTGACAATAGTGAAGGTGAACGGGTGGTCACCGGTCAGGTGACTGATAGAAATGGAGGAGACTGAGGCAGGAATTCCTTTAACCATAAAGTGGTATATTTACTGGGTAGTTTGTCTGTGCTGCATAACAAAGGAAACAGAATATCATGTATTCAATCAAATTGGGATAAGTCGGACCGCAGAGTGAAGGAATAGCAGCCAACAAGTGCTCAGCATATGTGGGAACTCCTTTAAGACTTTTGGAAAAGCATTCCAGGTGAAGCTGGTTGAGAGAATGCCAATAGTGTGCAAAGATGTCATCAAGGCAAAGGGTGGCTATTTGAAGAATCTCAAATATAAAATATTTTGATTTGTTGAAACATTTTTTGGTTACTACATGATTCCATGTGCTATTTCATAGTTTTGATGTCTTCACTATTATTCTACAATGTAGAAAATAGTAAAAATAAAGAAAAACCCTTGAATGAGTGTGTGTTCTAAAACTTTTGACTGGTAGTGTATGTACATGTAATTTCGTTACACTTTAACCATATATCAATGGCATAATTGGCCTGTGATGATTTGTAGGGCCGTGATCAATGTCCATTGACATAACACAGTAGGTTTGAAGCATGCCCTCCAAAGCACGCTTCGCAATAATAACTTTAAACAATAACTGACGGCCCGCTCTCCCGATCGCAACAGATGGTTCAGATGATTCAGTGGATTTACGTTGATTCGTAGACGCACAGAATGTCTGGATTAGACGGAGTTGGGGAAGAGAAAGCAACGAGGCTCCTCCTTTTTTAATGAGTTGAGATCTGTCGGACATTTCCACCTGACCTAAGTAAAGCGCTCTGGCCCAGCTGCGCAAGTGGTCATGAATTAAACGGCGATTCCACCAACTACATGTGCCTTTTTTACAACTTTATCACAGGCAGTGAAATAACTTCAAATAATTGGGAGTACGCTGTTTGCCATAATAGATGGAATGGCCATAGTCCACTTTTTTCATTAATCAGTTGTAATATGCTGTACTTTATATCAAAGTCAGTAAAATCATTTGAAAGAATTGGGATTACACTGTTTGATTTGCCATAGATTTTTTAAACAAATTGTTTTTCTAAATCACAAAAACAAATTCTAAAGTAATAGATTGCACATTCCCTCAGAACTCCAGGCAGAAACTCTAGAAAAGTTTATTAAGTATTATTGTCAACATATAAAACTCAAAAGAAATGTGAGGACCGGCCTTAACGTGTCTATGATCTATAAAGACGTACAAAACTTGTGGTAAGCTCACCCCAGATGCCAAGTTACAGACTCGGCAACAGGGAAGTGTTTTCATGTGGTTGTCAACATTTTCCTGTACCATCCGTCTAACAGTATATTTTAGTAAATGGAAGAATTAAAGGAGAACGTTTATTTACGATGTCTTAAAACGATAAGTGCTATTTTTACCAAGACAGTTGCATAGTTGCATTATTACGATCTGAAATAAAGAAATACAAATGGGAGAGATAAGAACAATGCACAGGCCTGATTATGAATACTTAGGACTTATTGCCTTCTCTTCTAATCAATACAACACAACGGATGGCCATTCGTCATCATTAGTTTGTCCACTGAAACTTCCCAACAATACTAAATAGTCCCAATGTGTTCTCATATACAGTCTCATCAGAAACAGAAATGCTTTAAGACTGAATCAAATGAATAGCACCACAAAGGTAAATTCCTAAATGTAATGATTTCACAAACTTAGTTAGATCTGTGCAAAGTATCTCACATTAGACAGACCTGGGAAATTAGCTACAATATCCACTGCAGATTGCTTTGCTACACATAAAAGGCATTAGGCCATACCCAATTGTGTGATTAGTAAAAAGTGGGGTAATTTAGACTTAGCTGTCCAGACTCTCTTCCCTTCCTGCTCTTTAAATAGTTGCTATGAGGCCAGTTGTGGCAATGCTGAGAGAGAGAGAGAGAGAGAGAGAGAGAGAGAGAGAGAGAGAGAGAGAGAGAGAGAGAGAGAGAGAGAGAGAGAGAGAGAGAGAGAGAGAGAGAGAGAGAGAGAGAGAGAGAGAGAGAGAGAGAGAGAGAGAGAGAGAGAGAGAGAGAGAGAGAGAGAGAGAGAGAGAGAGAGAGAGAGAGAGAGAGAGAGAGAGAGAGAGAGAGAGAGAGAGAGAGAGAGAGAGAGAGAGAGAGAGAGAGAGAGAGAGAGAGAGAGAGAGAGAGAGAGAGAGAGAGAGAGAGAGAGAGAGAGAGAGAGAGAGAGAGAGAGAGAGAGAGAGAGAGAGAGAGAGAGAGAGAGAGAGAGAGAGAGAGAGAGAGAGAGAGAGAGAGAGAGAGAGAGAGAGAGAGAGAGAGAGAGAGAGAGAGAGAGAGAGAGAGAGAGAGAGAGAGAGAGAGAGAGAGAGAGAGAGATTTGAGCCCACTGACTGTTCACATAGATTAAGCAAAACAGAGAAAATCATAAAAATACATCCCTTTAAAGGCCATTAGTGTTTCCTTTTAACACTCGTTTGATAATGAAATAGGTTAAGACGGAATAGTGAGAGTAGACAGAAGTTAGGGTGCTTCCAGAAGTTAGTGTGCTTATTTTCTATTAGGGCTAGGCATGCAGTATTTCAAGAAAGAGAATTTTAAATGACCAAAGTGACGTTAATTACCTTTCATGTAAAGTCCCAGTGCTCATGGCTTAATTACAATAGCATTTAATTATTAAAATACACCGGTATTTAACAATCTCTTGACTTAGCCCATAAATTAAAGTTTTTTAACTTTCAAACTCACACCAGTGCCTGGATTTGTATTTTTTACATTTTACATTTACATTTAAGTCATTTAGCAGACGCTCTTATCCAGAGCGACTTACAAATTGGTGCATTCACCTTATGATATCCAGTGGAACAACCACTTTACAATAGTGCATCTAAATCTTTTAAGGGGGGGGGGGGGTTAGAAGGATTACTTTATCCTATCCCAGGTATTCCTTAAAGAGGTGGGGTTTCAGGTGTCTCCGGAAGGTGGTGATTGACTCCGCTGTCCTGGCGTTTTAATGCCACTTAGCACCCATTTGTGTTTATAATTTTGACTTTTTCTTTTAAATTATGATTCCCCTCCAAGAGCACCCTCTCTCTTCTCTGTATCACACCAAAACATGTGCAAGCCATTTTTTTAAACGGAACACAATTCTGTTGATATTCTACGGTAAAAACAACCTTTCTCATTGTGACATTTGAGGGACCCGGATTAGCGGTTTGCGTTTGAGTACAAACACAAGCTTACCAACATTCTTTTACCTCAAATGTGGTCTGTCGAACACTAGAGGTAAACATTCTCCTCTTTACCCTTTTTGATATTTCTCTCTGCTGAGACACAACGTCCCCACTGAGGTAGGGCATAGTGTGGTGATCAAACACTGCTCTCTCACGATGCGTTACTGTGAATGAGAACATGGTTCAGATGACAGGATTAATCGGATTTCAGGTAAATAACCCTTGGGGATGCTCCAGAAGATGTTTCCCCCATGTAGTTCCTCTTACTTCATCAGTAGGGGTCGATATGACAGGCTGCACTGCAGGGAATAGAGCCACTAGCACCATAGAAATAAAAGAGGCCCTAGAGTGGTTTTCACATAGAAATAAAATACACTAGAGTGGGTTTTCACAATAAAGTCAATGTGGATGCAGTGAAATTGCCATGGTCTGAGTGACGTTTTTCCGTTCTACTTATTATATTTCTATGGCTGGCACCACATTTTTTTCTTAATGATGGAATTAGATCCATTCAGGCACAATACAACTGTGAAGAATGTCCTGCTGGTGCTGTTCATTCATGATTTGAGAAATATTTAGACGAGGCCACGTTCCAGGACTGGGAATGCCGTGTGACCGACGAATCTGCTATAGAAACTGGATCCTTTGTATTCTCAGCTAACAAAAACCTTCCAAGAATCCTGATACGGCATGCAGATCAGATGACTGGGGATTTCTTTAAATAATGTGGTGTTGACTGTTGACACAACATGTGATTGAACATGTGGCAGTTTGGTTAAATGTTTTATTTTATGGATGTGATTAATGATGAGGATTAGTTGGCCAGGGAGAGGGTTCCGGTGCTTCTATCGTGACTCTGTCCCAACGGGTGCCAATTCAGCTGAACTGTCTGTGTTGCCTGACAATATGCAGAGCTATAGAACCAGAACCAGAACCCACTAGTCAGGCTACATTAACCCTTGTGTGGTGTTCATGTTTTAGTTATTCACCCAATGTTCCCGGGTCTGATGGACCCACAAAACAATACAGCCATAACATCTGGTGTCTCGGTTATCAAAGTGGATAATCCTGGAAATAATGTGGAAGTTTTCCAGAGACATTGTTGCACGGAAAAGTTATCTGCCAGTTTCTGCATCCCACAGGGATTCTGTGGAATCCCCATTGGATCTGAAAACACCAGCAAGGATAAGAACCCTAACGTATGCATGTAAATGAGTTTGGTCCATCTCCTTCCATCTCTCTCCAAAAACACGTCTTCCTTCCAAATTAGTGCAGTCCAGAATGATTTTCTGGATGGTGTCGGTGCTGAACAGTTCATAAGAAGACTTCATGTCCTGTACATGAGTAACCACCATCCGCGTCGGCCCTGGTTGCATCCCTATCACATTGCCAGCCATGCAGGGTAAGGAGCCACACATGCAAAACTTTTTATTTGTTGTGTCCCTCCCCCAATTTGCACCTGGCTAGGGTAGAGTATGGGAAAATACTGCATTTTTTACAATGTATCGAATCTATCGAAATAATGTATTGTAATAACATTGTGCAGGTTCCCGCAAAACATTGTGTAGTTTCACACACTACAAAGGGTAAAGAGTGCGAGAAAAGCGGGAGACAGGCAGAAAGCCAGGGAGACAGACAGGTTATTGGTGCTATGTTGAAACAGCAGGCCCAGGGAGGAGGAAGATGGAGATTAAGGCACACAGCAGACCTTTTTGTTTCATTTTTTACTTGTTTTCACCTACACACACATACTTTTCCCACACTTTTATTACCCTCGGGTGCAGCGTGCACTCAATGAAAATGTGTTCTTTTACATGTTCTTCACAGGATTATTTTCCTTTAGTTAACATTGAAAATGGGTCCCACAGACCCAAACAAGGGTTAACAGTTTGGGACCATTTTTCTCCCCAATTTTCAGTCTGATCACTGCAACTCCCCAACAGGCTCAGGAGAGGCAAAGGTAGAGTCATGCGTCCTCTGAAACATGACCCACCTAACCACACTCCTTAATCCAGAAGCATTAGAGGAAACACCATTCAACTGGCAATTGAGGTCAGCTTGCAAGCAACTGGCCCACCACATGGAGTCACTAGAGCACAATGAGCCACATAAAGCCTCCACTAACCCAGACGGCGCTGGGCCAATTGTGCACCATCCTGTGGGACTCCCGGCCAGTTGTGGGACAGCCCGGGAATGAACCCATGTCTGTAGTAACACCACTAGCACTGCAATGCAGTGCCTTAGACCGCTGCCCCACATGGGAGGATTGTATTTTTATAGTTTTGATAACTTTTCAGTGATATTCTCATTTTTATTGCAAGTTATTGTAATGCTTTAACATCTGCTAACAAAGCTATGATTTTTGCATAAAAAAATTACACGAAAAAAAATGTTAACATAAATGGTTTATTTTAGCTTTACATCTTTAAATTATTTTGCTAAATCCAAAAATGGTAGTAAAAAGAAAAGGAGATGGTCGGCATCAGAATCACAGCTGAACTGTAGCTACCTGCAATAGCAGCATCCTATACACTGTTCATGTCGAAGGAAACTGGGTGTTAGGAATACCTTTATCACTCTGAGTTAAGGATCCCTTCTCTGGCTGTCCCTGAAAATAATCAAAGCTGGAACAATCGTACAAAAACACTGTTGAAAAATAAATGGAAAGAGACAAAGAGAGACATCTATAGAAAGAGTGAGAGAAAGAAAGAAAGAAAAAAGAGAGCATGAAGAGGAGAAACTTCCAACCATGCAGGCAATACATTCTGTGGTTTGGCGGTAGCTAGTGTGCTGATTGACTGATGGTCAGGGAACCAACAGAACAATAAGATGATCACATACACATTCATCTAGATTCCCTGAAACCCAACTGCTGCCTTTCTCTTCTTCTCCCATACCTAATTTCTGACTGTCGTAATGTTCTCATGTTCTCATAGGGTGGCAGGTAGTCTAGTGGTTAGAACGTTGGACTAGTAACTGAAATGGTTGCAAGTTTGAATCCCTGAGCTGACACGGTAAAAATCTGTCGTTCTGCCCCTGAACAAGGCAGTTAGCCCACTGTTCCTATGCTGTCATTGAAAATAAGAATTTGTTCTTAACTGACTTGCCTAGTTAAATAAAGGTCTAAAAATTGCTGAGGCTGTTGGGTTTGTGAGCCACGATCACTCATTTGCATAAGAAATTATTTTTGAATGTCTTCTGTTTTTTCTTTGTGATATTTATAATGTATGTGTTAAATATATTTGCATGGTATGAGACTTGAACAATTGTAGTTTTTATATGGTACACAAGCAATATTATGTGGGGTTAATCTTGTTTTCAGAGAGAAAAACAAATTATTAGTATTCCTCTTCCCCATTAAGGTTAGTCAGTGTGTAGCTTCCCCCTTGGCTGTATTGTATCATGGAAGACTGATATCCCCCTGGAGTCCCCATTGACTTCACTGGGCTCTGTGTCTGGGATGTGCTTTTCCATTGTCTGCTTCTCTGCTCTTACAGAGCTTGTGTCCCAAATGGCACCCTATTTCCTATATAGTGCATTATTTGGTCAAAAGGAGTGCACTATCAAGGGAATAGGGTGCCATTGGGGACGTAGCCAGAGCTATTTCTGGCCGTTTATCGCCTCCTACCAGCTCTGATTTATCGGACTAATGTTGGTTCCATTCACCAAGCGCTGCACTTCCCAAAGCTCTTAGAAGCTCCCTTTGTGCACCTATAATTCTTCTAGAGTATATCTGTGCTCATTCTCTTTGATCTTTTGAACCTCTAGCATCAAAGAACCTCCCTAGATTGAGTTTTAGGATTTGGATATTTGAACTATTTGGCCTTCTATCTAGTCCACAGATCTATTATCTCTCCTAGATCCTCAGCTTTTGACCCTGAGGGTTTATCTTGATGCACCTTATAATTCAGTTCAAAGTTAAAAAATATGGCAATATTGTGTGATATATAGGCATGAAAAATTGGTACACATGTATATCTTTTTTTGAGCTGGACAATAATCGGGATTATTTCTGCTTGTGTTTTCCCCTTCACTACCTAGAGAGCCCAAAGCTCTGGCAGCAATATTCAATATGTCACTTTGGATCTGTCCTCCACTGTCTGCTTTTGGAGAATAGAGGAACAAATGTCACTCGCTGACAGATGAGATGTACATTGGTGAAAAAGTCAAAGGAAATCAACAGACTCAGTATAAACAGACCGAAGGTTGGCTAGATGAAAGGACTTGTTATTCTCCCCCTTAAAATAGCCCTCAGCCCTCATTCAAATGTAGATATCCGCATAATAGACGGAAAATCAAGGACTTTTTAGTCCCTCCAAAATACCTATTATGCAATGGTAGAGAAGGGCTGAAATCAAGGGCTTTAAACAACACAACATCAGTCCAGGGATAAACAAAATGTCAGAACTGTCAGGAGAGAATCTGCTCATCGGAAAGAAAAGCACTGTTGTTCCTTTAATTGAATCACATTTTCCGTTTGTTTCCCTTTGTTGATATCAAAGAGCAGACAACTGTGAAAATAGCGAGTCAATTATTGGATATTTGACAGCAATCACCACCTCAGCAAAGCTGCATGCCTTCATTGCCTTGCAGTAGAGCAAACAAACCGAGGATGTCCAGATCATGCTAGCATTACTACCCACAGGGCTGGAAGCAGAGTGGATTTAGAAGAAGCGGGGTGTATGATTTAGAGATGGCTGACTGTCTGCAACAGCTCTTGGATTGAATCCTGATAGAAAAACTTGTATTGGTCCGAGACCATAGTTTAAGTCTGGTCTTGCAGGTAGTTGGAGTTCATGAGTGAGGACTGTTATCCTGGTGAGATACTGTACACCAGAACTGGCTTTCAAATACTTTATCTGTGTCTGTTTGAGCTTGCCTGGCTTAATAAACAAACAGGAAAGTCCCAAAAACTGCAAACCCTTCCCATCTGGCACATCAGGCAGACTCAAGCAAACGCTCAAAGTTTTTGAATACATTCTGTTGAAACATTTGAAACCCAGGTCTGCGATACACATGGTGTTTTCATCCATATTGAAACTCTCCATGTACTTCCGATGTTTTCAACATGACAGAAACATATGACTGTAGTTCTGTCTGACCTGTGAATAAACTAGCAGGTTGGTTCCAGTTCTTTGTTATAATGCCTTTCCTCTCTATACTGGTGTTATGATATTCTATATACAGTTAAACAATAGAATGGTTTGAATCTCTGTGTAGCAGCACCTCTGTCTAATGAATTCCCAGTATGTCATATGACCTAGTTCCAGTACATAGATAGATAGTGAGGAAAACATCCCCAAACAACTGTCAATCTTCCTCTTTATTCGAGCATTCCCTCCGAGTCCCAGGGGTCCTAATGACATTAGCATAGGATACAATGACACACATGTAAATCAGTCTACAGAGATGTTAGAGCCGCAATCAACCAGTGCTGTATCCCAAATGGCACCCTATTCCCTATTCCTAGCTCTGGTCAAAAGCAGTGCGCTATAAAGGGAATAGGGTGCCATTTGGGATACATCCCAGATGTATCATTAACCTGGTGGATGCTGCTACTTCATCCTTCCCTGTTAGTGAGTGTGTTAATGAATCATACCCAAAATATTCAGACTGTTACTAACAATAGGACTTTGTTCACTGGCTAACAGACAGTACCAGTCAAAAGTTTTCGACACACAAACTCATTCAAGGATTTTTCTTTATTTTTACTATTTTCTACATTGTAGAATAATAGTGAAGACATCAACACTTTGAAATAACACATATGGAATCATGTAGTAACCAAAAAAGTGTTAAAACAAACCAAAATCGATTTTAGATTCTTCAAAGTAGCCACCATTTGCCTTGATGACAGCTTTGGACACACTTGGCATTCTCTCAACCAGCTTCACCTGCTTTTCCAATAGTCTTGAAGGAGTTCCCACATATGCTGAACACTAGTTGGCTGCTTTTCCTTCACTCTGCGGCCAACTCATCCCAAACCATCTCAATTGGGTTGAGGTTGGGTGATTGTGGAGACCAGGTCATCTGATGCAGCACTCCATCACTCTGCTTCTTGGTCAAATAACCCTTAAACAACCTGGAGGTGTGTTGGGTCATTGTCCTGTTGAAAAACAAATGATAGTCCCACCAGATGGAATGGTGTGTGAAAAGTGTGTAAAAAGCTGTCATCAAGGCAAAGGGTGGCTACTTTGAAGAATCTCAAATATAAAATATATTTTGATTTGTTTAACACTTTTTTGGTTACTACATGATTCCATATGTGCTATTTCATAGTTTTGAACTCTTCACTATTATTCTATAATGTAGAAAATAAGGAAAATAAAGAAAAACCCAGGAATGAATAGGTGTGTCCAAACATTTGACTGATACTGTAAATAAAAAACCTCAGTGTATTTCAGGACAGCTGTTAATGTCCAAATATTTTTTGAGAGGAGATGAAAAGATGGAAAAAGCTGGCTAATTTTAAGATATTGCCTCACTCTAAAACGGAGTGCTTAAAGGTTCAATCCTCAGAGCACACAGACAGGCGCGTAAGGAAGCTTATATGTGTGAGTTATGACAGGGTGGACTGGGAGTTTACGACACCCGACAGAATTCCATGTTGTCACATTCAAAGTGTTGAGGGAGGAAATACTGGTTGATTCTCAGCAGGCGCCCCCACAAACATAAAACCTCCGTTATAAATAGTTCCACCTAATGCTGCCTAAGATGGGCCTCAGTTCCAAAACACGGTCCAACATGGCCTTCTCCTGTTTAAACAAAACTCTATCCTTTTTCGTATTGTGTCCATATTCACTTGTTCACTCCCCTTCCCTAGCCCTGATGTCCTGTATTGAAGGCTCACCAGATAGTTCACTCCCCTTCCCTAGCCCTGATGTCCTGTATTGAAGGCTCACCAGATAGTTCACTCCCCTTCCCTAGCCCTGATGTCCTGTATTGAAGGCTCACCAGATAGTTCACTCCCCTTCCCTAGCCCTGATGTCCTGTATTGAAGAGGCTCACCAGATAGTTCACTCTCCTTCCCTAGCCCTGATGTCCTGTATTGAAGGCTCACCAGATAGTTCACTCCCCTTCCCTAGCCCTGATGTCCTGTATTGAAGGCTCACCAGATAGTTCACTCCCCTTCCCTAGCCCTGATGTCCTGTATTGAAGGCTCACCAGATAGTTCACTCCCCTTCCCTAGCCCTGATGTCCTGTATTGAAGAGGCTCACCAGATAGTTCACTCCCCTTCCCTAGCCCTGATGTCCTGTATTGAAGAGGCTCACCAGATAGTTCACTCCCCTTCCCTAGCCCTGATGTCCTGTATTGAAGAGGCTCACCAGATAGTTCACTCCCCTTCCCTAGCCCTGATGTCCTGTATTGAAGAGGCTCACCAGATAGTTCACTCCCCTTCCCTAGCCCTGATGTCCTGTATTGAAGAGGCTCACCAGATAGTTCACTCCCCTTCCCTAGCCCTGATGTCCTGTATTGAAGAGGCTCACCAGATAGTTCACTCCCCTTCCCTAGCCCTGATGTCCTGTATTGAAGGCTCACCAGATAGTTCACTCCCCTTCCCTAGCCCTGATGTCCTGTATTGAAGGCTCACCAGATAGTTCACTCCCCTTCCCTAGCCCTGATGTCCTGTATTGAAGGCTCACCAGATAGTAAAGGCTTGTATTGAAGAGGCTCACCAGATAGTAAAGGCTTGTATTGAAGAGGCTCACCAGATAGTGAAGGCTTGTATTGAAGAGGCTCACCAGATAGTGAAGGCTTGTATTGAAGAGGCTCACCAGATAGTAAAGGCTTGTATTGAAGAGGCTCACCAGATAGTAAAGGCTTGTTTTGAAGAGGCTCACCAGATAGTAAAGGCTTGTATTGAAGAGGCTCACCAGATAGTAAAGGCAGATAGTAGAGGCTCACCACCAGAGTACTTGACACTGCCTGCCTCTTCCTCCCTGTATTCCATTCCATTGTGTAGAGAATAAAAGCTGCTCTCATAGTGAAGGGTGCTCCTTCTCAAGGGCAGAAGAGGAGAGGAAAGAGCTGGCATGCATCTGAAATGGCACCCTATTCCCTATTTCAGGGCTCACTAGGTGGTAGGTAGCCTAGTGGTTAAGAGTGTTGGGTCAGTAACTGAAAGGTCGTGGGTTTGAATCCCTGTACTGACCAGGTACAACGTCTGCCAATGTACCCTTGAGCAAGGCACTTAACCCTAATTTCTCTGGATAAGAGTGTCTGCTAAATGGGTGCCCATATGGAAGTGATCAGCTAGATTTATCCGCAGGCTGTTTTTTAATTTTTATTGAGTGGATGGTCGGTGGGCCAGAACATAATTACATATAATTTGTAAACAGCAAATTGACCGCAAGAACCCCAAACAGATATATTTGAATAAAACAATAATTTCAAACCGTGCTTACATTTGTATACGATCGCGTGTCTCTCTATTATGCGTGGGAATACTAGGGGGGAACAGATTTCTTAAATTAAAATCACAATTGCTGATTTCCCTGTGTTTTTACAGTTTACTGGTGGGCCACCAATTGAGGAACCCTGCCCTATATAGTGCACTAGTTTTGAATACAGTAAAAAGTAGGGCACTATAAAGAGAATAGGGTGCCATTTGGTACACAACTCTGGTCTGCTCATGCAGGGATTAACCTCCTGTGCTCTGTTAGAATAACTATAGGAGAAGGAACAGGTAAATACATTGGGTTACAGCTCAACAGCTTTTGCTCTTATGACCGATCTCATATTGAATTTTATATGGAATTTGTATTTTTCATTGAAGAAAATGGGCTTAAAAATGTTATTGGACAAGATAAGTATTAAGTCAAGGTTTGACCATTAGGATGAAAAACGCTGTCTGTCTCTTTGGATGCTTGGATACATGTGTTTATCCATTACTGATAGGATAAGGTGTTACTGAGCTCATTTATCCAAGCTGGTCTTCACAATAACAACATTGGTGAAATAACTTTTTTTATTTATCTACTCAGGTGTAAGCCTGCAGCTCAAAAGTTAAACAGTTAAACAATAAAAATGTTTACATCCAACACAGGCAGGAGATTATGGCTGTGCATTAGCTATTAACCTCCTGAGACGGCCTGCAGTACGGATGTACTTGTCCTCATGCTCAGTTGTGCACCGGGGCCTCCCACTCCTCTTTCTATTCTGGTTAGAGCCTGTTTGCGCTGTTCTGTGAAGGGAGTAGTACACAGCGTTGTACGAGATCTTCAGTTTCTTGGCAATTTCTCACATGGAATAGCCTTCATTTCTCAGAACAAGAATAGACTGACGAGTTTCAGAAGAAAGTTCTTTGTTTCTGGCCATTTTGAGCCTGTAGTCGAACCTACAAATGCTGATGCTCCAGATACTCAACCAGTATGTGCTTTTCTTTCAAGAACAAGGACATTTCTAAGTGACCCCAAACTTCTGAACGGTAGTGTATATAAAAAAGAAGTCATTCTGTGGTTAATTGCTGACAGTTGCTGTTTTCCTTCGATTAATTTTGCTATTATTCCATATTTTTGTATACTATCAGGTCAGTCTCTGGGTCTGTGTCGTTAAATAGATATCTTGTCTCTTTCTGGGGGAATAGCACCATCTGAATCACATGCGGAAATGAGGCAGAGAGGCGGAGAAACTTGAAATGGGATGTGTCACAATAGAGGAACTCTGTTTGGAGGAGGACTGGATATAGAGGTTCATGAATCAGGAGATCAGGTGGAGAGAAGGAGAGGAGGAGAGAGAGGAGGAGAGGATAGAAGAGGAGAAGAAAGAGAAGAGGAGAGGAAAGAGAAGAGGAGAGGGTATGCGAAGGAGAGGAAAGGTTACTGTAGAGGTCCGTAAATCAGGGGATCAGGAGGAGAGAAAGAGAGGAGAGGGTGAGAAGTGAGGAGGAGAAGATAAGAGGAGAGGAGGAGAGGAGAGGGAGAGAAGTGAGGAGGAGAGGAGGAGAGGAGAGGGAGAGAAGTGAGGAGGAGAGGAGGAGAAGATAGGGGAGAAGTGAGGAGGAGAGGGGGAAAAGTGAGGAGGAGAGGATAGGATAGGGGGAGAAGTGAGGAGGAGAGGAGATGAGGAGGAGAGGAGGAGAGGAGAGGGGGAGAAGTGAGGAGGAGAGGAGAGGGAGAGAAGTGAGGAGGAGAGGAGGAGAGGAGAGGGAGAGAAGTGAGGAGGAGAGGAGGAGAAGATAGGGGAGAAGTGAGGAGGAGAGGGGGAAAAGTGAGGAGGAGAGGATAGGATAGGGGGAGAAGTGAGGAGGAGAGGAGATGGGGAGAAGTGAGGAGGATAGGGGGAGAAGTGAGGAGGAGAGGATAGGATAGGGGGAGAAGTGAGGAGGAGAGGAGATGGGGAGAAGTGAGGAGGAGAAGAGGAGGGGAGAGGGGGAGAAGTGAGGAGGAGAGGAGGAGAAGAGGGGGAGAAGTGAGGAGGAGAGGAGATGGGGAGAAGTGAGGAGGAGGAGAGGAGAGGGGGAGAAGGGAGGAGAGGAGGAGAGGGGGAGAAGTGAGGAGGATAGGATAGGGGGAGAAGTGAGGAGGAGAGGAGATGGGGAGAAGTGAGGAGGAGAAGAGGAGGGGAGAAGGGGAGAATAGAGGATATAATGATTCAGGGGATCGGAGGAGGAGTCACTCAGTGATTGGGGACAGGATGGGAGTGGAAGGGAGGGGACAAGAGATTCCCTTACCTTCAGTGGGATCCCACACCTGGGAATAATAAGGCCAAAGGTCGATGGGAGCAGTGAGTGAGAGTGACTGTCATCCAGATAGTGATAAAGGTTTCACTGAGGTAATTAACCTCTTTATCCTTCCTCCTGTGCCAGACTACCCCCAACCTAACGTAGCAGGCATAAAAGAAATCGCCTGAGTGGAGTTCCCACATCCAGTTTTCAGCGGAAAAGGAAGCTACGTTGAATTACTACGTTGAATTAGCTGTATCCCTGAAAACTGAAAACATCCGTTGTTGGCAACTCCGCTAAGGGTGTATTACCCCTGACTTGACCTAAACAACTAGCACATGTGAGCTGAGCTAAGTGGGGAATGAACGGGTCTCTCAGGTACTGTGTGGATTATAGAGAATGTGTAACCTCCGCCATTCAAGACGTCTTATTTACACACAATAAACATGTAACCCTACATATGCAACACTCCTATACTCTCTCCCATGAATGAACATGACATCGCTGTCACCAAACACAATTTATACACTCCAATGTCAACCACGTTCTATGTAAACATACACATTACTCATGCAGAACATGTGTTTTTATCTGCCCCATACAAGCCTCCCTATGAGTACTGCTGCGTACACACTTTCAGAGCCATATATTTAAGATCAATATAATAATAATAATTTGAATAATATTTGAAATATATGGCTCTGCATACTTCCATACAGTCAGGTCTGGCTGGAGATTGAACTCCAGAACATTCCGGTGGATCGTGTGGCCAAACCAGACTGAATAATGATGGACCTCCATCACCGGGCTTCCAGGCCACATATGTGTTACCATGGATCTGTCACTAGATCATACAGGCTGGGAATAATCACCCTGGAACCATCCAGACCCAGGCGGAGAGGTGACATCATCACCCTGCTCTGAGAGGTGACAGACAGACTGATAACGGAACAGAGAGGGATAGAGAGAGGGGGGAGGGAGGGATAGAGCAGGAGGCCAGGAGAGAGAGACCCAGCATGGAAAGGCCATGGTGTCCAAGCACTCCGTCACAATGAGATATCTCTTTTCACTTCCATAATGAAAGCTCTTTTAGGGCTGGAGTTATTATTCTTTCATTGAGTTCGCGGATTGACCTTCGGTAGGAATTAATGTTGGGTCTGCTTTGAATTCTAAAATGATTTTTCTAGGTAGGACAAAAGAGCAAAGAGCTATGAACCACTTAAAATACAATAAATTGATTTGCAATATAAGTTAAAAACATCTCGTCATTTTTTACACATTTATTGGAAAACTTTGCTCTGGATCGTGGCCTCATTTTTCCCAAACCAAATAAATGTATAGACATTTCTTCATGATGTATCAAACTTCGGCAACTTATTCTCTTTACTGTTGGTCTCTTACACTGCCGTGTTCTTCTCTCCTCATCTAGTCCTCACCTTTCTGCAACCACTAGCCTAAGTGGCTCTGCTAATCTGTGTAAAGTTATACTGGAGAGGTCCCTACCCTCTACATATAACCCTTATAGCCCCACTTGATCCACATCACCATCCTGTCCTTAGCGATGGAAAGCACTGCTACTGCTACTGCTGCTCTAAAGTGCCACCTCATTATAGATGCACTCTCCAGCTAGTGAGTGCCTTTCTCTGTCCGCTGCATGAGAATTACACACACAGAGCCCTGTCTCCGTAGTGGGTCCATATAGAGTACTGTAACTCCACATACCACACGTCATAGGTTCAGATAATGGCCCGTTGATGTTAAGGTCTCCATACGTCTCTGTGTAGAAGTTGTTGAGCTACTGAGCTAATGGGTTAAGCAGAGATACTGTAGCGCTGCGACTCCCCTGTTGGAAGAGAAACATGCCTAGGGCGTCAATTATAGGCTGGGGTTTAGCCTACAAGGCTGGGGTTTAGCCTACAAGGCTGGGGTTAACTAGCTAATGTGTTGCTAAGATGTTATGGCTCATGCAGAACGGAAAGCACATTCTTTTTTTTATTAAGACAGAGTGGATAGTACTGTGTAAACTCGGCTTAGGAAACAACTATTCTGATGAGAGAGAAAGCAAAAGAGAAAGAGAGAGAGACAGAAAAGTGTCTCAAGTCAAACACAGATATCCATAAAGCCTATATTGTTTCTCCTTTTGACGCAGCTAAAACACTCCCTCACTGTTGACTATAATAGCTTGCAATACGCTTATGTCGCATTTTAGTAAACAGCCATCAGTTTTGATGTTGACTGGTCTGTCATTCATCTTAAGCTAGCTAATGTTAGCTAGCTAGCTAATGTTATATGATATATATATCGCGTGTCTGAAAATGAGTTAACATTTAGCTATATTAACGGATCTATAAACAAAGTAAAAGTTAGAATCGTTAATTAACATACATGCCTAACGTTAGTTGCAGAACGAAGCTAGCTAGTAAATTACAACTAGTTACCCTTTTGTACTGCAGTCTAGAAATGTAGCCTTCCCTGTAGCTCAGTTGGTAGAGCATGGTGTTTGCAACACCAGGGTTGTGGGTTTGATTCCCACGGGGGGCCAGCACAGGAAAAAAAAAAAATGTATGAAATGTATGCATTCACTACTGTAAGTCGCTCTGGATAAGAGCGTCTGCTAAATGACTAAAATGTAATGTGATAGAGAGGCGTTCTCTCCCTATTGTGTCACACGTCTTAGAGCAGGGATGGGCAACTCTTACAGTATTTAATATGATATCTGAGTGAGATTGACTAACAAATCCAAGAGGGGCCCACCGGGCTCTAATTCCACCTTCATTACTATAGGTTTAGATAGCTGGCCTCTAGAGTAAAACATGTCAGCTGACATGGGCTAATTGAGTGACTATCAGTGACTGACATAACAAGAGAAAAACTGCTGATGCACAGCCAAATAAAACAATTGCACATTGTGTATTCTACTATTTAAATTTGCAACAGCTTTTTTTTTTGAGGGGGGGGAATGATCCGAGGGCCTTCAAAAGGGGGGCCGCCAGTTGCCCATCTCTGTCTTAGAGGGACATCTGAGGCAGGGAGGGAGACAGAGGATGCAACCCAAATGGCACCCTATTCCCTATATACAGTGCCTTCGGAACGTTTTCAGACCTCTTGACTTTTTCCACCTTTTGTAATGTTACAGTCTTATTCTAAAATTGATTAAATTGTTATTTTTTCCCCCTCATCAATCTACACACAATACCGCATAATGACAAAGCAAAAACAGGTTCCAAAATTTTTGCAAATGTATACAAAATAAAAAACTGGAATATCACATTTACATAAGTATTCAGAGCCTTTACTCAGTACTTTGTTGAAGCACCGTTGGAAGCGATTACAGCCTTGAGTCTTCTTGGATATGACTCTACAAGCTTGGCACACCTGTATTTGGGGAGTTTCTTCTATTCTTGTAGATCCTGTCAAGCTCTGTCAGGTTGGATGGGGAGTGTTGCTGCACAGCTATTTTCAGGTCTCTCCAGAGATGTTTGACCGGGTTCAAGTCCGGGCTCCGGCTGGGCCACTCAAGGACATTCAGAGACTTGTCCCAAAGCCACTCTTGCATTGTCTTGGTTGTGTGCTTTGGGTTGTTAGGGCCGCCATTGGACTCTGGAGCAGTGGAAACACGTTCTCTGGAGTGATGAATCACACTTCACCATCTGACAGTCCGACAGACGAATCTGGGTTTGGTGGGTGCCAGGAGAACGCTACCTGCCTGAATGCATAGTGCCAACAATAAAGTTTGGTGGAGGAGGAATAATGGTCTGGACCTGTTTTTCATGGTTCGGGCTAGGCCCCTTAGTTCCAGTGAAGGGAAATATTAACGCTATATCATACAATGACATTCTAGACGATTCTGTGCTTCCAACTTTGTGGCAGCAGTTTGGGGAAGGCCCTTACCTGTTTCAGCATGAAAATGCCCCTGTGCATAAAGCGAAGTCCATACAGAAATTGTTTGTCGAGATCGGTTTGGAAGCCAGGCCTAATCGTCCAACATCAGTGCCAGACCTCACTAATTGTCTGGTGTCTGAATGGAAGCAAGTCCTCGCAGCAATATTCCAACATCTAGTAGAATGCCTTCCTAGAAGAGTGGAATCTGGTATAGCAGCAAAGGGGGGACCAACTTCATATTAATGCCCATGAATTTGGAATGAGATGTTCGACGAGCAGGTGTCCAAATACTTTTGGTCATGTAGTGTACCTCATGAGTATCACTCTGTTCCCACTATTGGTGTTTTGACTTTGATTATAACTGTAAGGCTTATAAGCAGCATCAGAGGTGTTCTTGTATTGTATTTATAACTCATAACAGTATGTCATTAACACTGTGTTTTTGGAACAAAGACCCGACACGATAGCCTGAGGGACACTGCCTCACAGTAGTAAGACTGGATCAAGGTAAAAAGATAAAACTGGCACTTACATTACAATCTCCAATCCTCAGCCTTCTCTCCTTTTTTCCTTCCCATGGCTGGGTACCACACAAATACACATTGGTATTTTTCTACAATATCCCCCATTCCCCATTTCTCTCTGAGCACCATTTCACAGGCGGGTGGGTAAGCCATGCCAGCAATGGTTAAGAGTCTTGTTCTCTGTGTGGCACAGCCCTCAGCCATCTGGAAGGGTTAGGAGCTGGAGCTGGCATGCATAAATGAACAGGGGGTTTAACTGGCTGTGCTCGGCTGGAGTTCAATGAAGTTCCACCTAGACACTGATCTGTGGTCAGTTTTATTGTTTCCCATCCTACTGGTTAAGGTTAGGATTCGGGGAGGTTATGCTGATCCTAGATCTACTGAAAACTGTTCAGATGACCATGACAGTTGTCTCCCTTGTCTTTGTTTTTACTATAAGTTTTACTATAAGCCTGTTCTGTGGATGTTGTCAGGCTGTACAGTACAGAATGTGCTTGAATGGATATACTTCCCTTTCCTACACTGCTCCTTAGGCACCAGAGCAAGCCACTGCTTATGATGGCACATCAATAATGTTCATAAAGGGTTTATCGTTTTTCAAGTGCTTAATCAAAGAAACATTATACCTCTCTAGACCGTTATCCTACTTAGACTGAACTCACACTCCCCCAGCCCCAGTCCAACCTCCAAAGTCAGTCACAATGACATGCTCACTGATGCATGTCTGTCAGCTGAGTATGGAAGCTGCTGTGGAGCCCCAGTGAGGTGTGAAAATCGAACAGCTGCACACTGATTAGCGTAACACAGCAGCTAATGGGCTTACAATGGGGAGCTGCAGGTCCAAAGTAGAGACCTGAGGGGAATTCTAATCTAACTTTCATGGGCTAGATTAGCGCAGTGGCGCAGCGGTCTAAGGCACTGCATATCAGTGCAAGAGGTGTCACTGCGGCCCCTGGTTCAAATCCAAGCTGCAACATATCTGACTGTGATTGGAAGTCTCATAGGGTGGTGCACAGTTGTCCTGGTTTAGCATGGGGTAGGCTGTCATTGTAAATAAGAATGTGCTCTTAACTGACTTGCCAAGTTAAATAAAGGTAAAAAAAAATAAACAAATAAAATAGAATCAATATTGCTCCCAGGCATGACAGTCCAGCCACTCCACTTGAGAAAGAAGCACCTCTGCAGTATGCTGTTGACAGTATAATGATTCTCTCTCTCCCTCCCTCCCCATGAATGCACACTGCAACCTGGCACAGGAAAACTTATGGGAAACACTTTTGCAGTATATTTGCATTCAGGCATAATGAATGTTGTGCTGCAGTCCAAACTCAAGGCTGCCTTATCGTATTTCAAAACAACAACCCGGTTCTGTGTGTATGTTTAACCAATTTTCTGCTAGAAAAACGCATTTTGAGTTGACATAATTTGAAACTACAGTATGTTCTCTTCTGTCTCCACAGACTTGACTGGGACCAGACAGTATGGGGTTAAAAAGCTCCTACTGGCTTCTGATAGCTTTCTTGGTGGTGAGTACATCTTCAGCTTCTCATTAACACAAATAATTGTTGGTAGATTACTTTTATATTACTGTAATGCAGTTTATATATTACTGTAATTTTTTTACCAAATTGTACGATTCGTGCTGTAAATGTCCAAGATAAATGGCAATACGTTTCACTCGGCTGGTTTTTAACGAATAGAGAAAATCAGAGAGATTAATTTGATGTAGTTCACTAATCCGTTAATCACTAATTGGTTCAGTTTGGCAACTAGGAGCATCCCCACTAGACACATTACATCATTTCAACGTGGAAATGTGGGTAATATTTGGTTGAGATGTTTATTGTTGAGACGTTGATCATTGAGATTTCAACCTTTATTCACCCACTCAAAGAAACAGCCAGAAATGTGTTGAATTCTCATTGTGTCTTGTCTTTCAACCATCTAAAAGCACAACCAAATTCCAATGAAAAAAATGATGTCAGATTTTTAGTTTAGTTGTCATCTAAATGTGTTATCACTGTGCTTTCACATTTAAAAGCACAACAAAGTTCAAATGAGTATACAATATCAGATATTTTGTACTTATGCAAAACCACAAAGCTACCTGCTAGGGTGGCAGGTAGCCTAGTGGTTAGAGCGTTGGACTTATAACCAAAAGGTTGCAAGATTGAATCCCTGAGCTGACGAGGTAAAAATCTGTCGTTCTGCCCCTGAACAAGGCAGTTAACCCACTGTTCCCTGGTAGGCCGTCATTGTAAATAAGAATTTGTTCTTAACTGACTTTCCTAGTTAAATAAAGGTTAAATAAATACAACAACTTAATGTGTTATTACTGTGCTTTATTTAATAGCACAACCAAATGAACTGGTGT
Organism: Salmo trutta; assembly: GCF_901001165.1. Classification (NCBI taxonomy): domain Eukaryota; kingdom Metazoa; phylum Chordata; class Actinopteri; order Salmoniformes; family Salmonidae; genus Salmo; species Salmo trutta. The sequence goes on from NC_042990.1 coordinate 31,118,186, forward strand.
GCAGTCAAGATTAAAATACCCTACATGGTCCAAGTAATCAATGCTGTTCGAGATTCTGCGAAGATTATTAAAGCAATTGTGAAGATCTCCACAGACCTGCGACCTTTGCATGCTTCCTGAACACAAACTGGAGTCATAGCCAGACTAAGGCAGTGGCACAGATGGAAATGTTTATATTTGGTTGTGTTAACAACCAAACCCAATTCAATATCCAGTTTGTTACACAAATTAATAATATGTTGGATTCAAAGTTATAAAAGTTCAAGAATAGGATTACATCAAATCAAACTTTAAATACTCTTTAAATAAAGTTTGATTTAGTCCTATTATTTAACTTAGATATTTGGCTGAGATGTGAATCCAGCATATTAATGATTAATTTGTAGATTCAATTTGAAATCAACCAAATCTTGAAACCCTAGGCCTATATATATTGTTGATTTGTAGTTGAACTCTGGGTTGATGACTTGGCAAATGCTATATAGGCCTAAATGTATCATTCATGATATGACTTATAAAATATTCTTACATTCAATTTGCTCTGTTAAACCCACCCCTTGGAATGAGTTTGATTGCAACAGTGAATCTATTTAGTTATTAAAGTGTAGATCTCTCAATAAATCATTCTCACGACAGCACATTGGAAGTGGTCAGTGACAAATATCAAAGTAGGGCTTGGTTAAAGGTGCTACACCTACCTACAATCTCTCTGAGTTTCTCCCCTATGTGGAAGCTAGGTGAATTGCAACAGCACTAGGCTGCATTCAAAACAAATCTCCCCCCAACCCCCTCATCCAATGTCCCCCTAACATGGCGGAAACTCGCACTTCAGCCTTTTACTTTCGGTTTTGGTCCACCATCTGTAAAAAGGATATTTTTTGTTATTGAACATATATTTCACAGTGATTTAGATGGTAGTGTAATGATTCCCTACACTATTAATGGCCTGTTTTCTCACAAACTGAAATTGAGCAAAGAGTGTAGAATTTTAGCAACCAGGAAATTACAGCCAGATTTCCACTAGATAATGTAACACAGCCGTAAAGTCAAAACAGTGTTCCCATTTTTGATTTGTCTATGCTGGAAATTGGTTACCATGATGTCATAATCCTATTGTTGAAATTTCACACTCAAAACAACAGTTTACATTTATGACTTTTTGCAAATCCAATGTATTTTCCCCGCAGATTCGACGTCACAATACGTTGACAAATTACATTAAAACAACGTTGATTCAACCAGTTTGTGCCCAGTGGGATGGATGACCTAAAAGCCTGGAGGTCTTTCAGCCATGATGCTAAAGCTCTGCATATACTGTCTATGACTGGCAGAGGCTGGTGTGTGTGTGTGTGTGTGTGTGTGTGTGTGTGTGTGTGTGTGTGTGTGTGTGTGTGTGTGTGTGTGTGACTGTGTGTGTGACTGTGTGTGTGACTGTGTGTGTGACTGTGTGTGACTGTGTGTGACTGTGTGTGACTGTGTGTGTGTGTGTGTGTGTGACTGAGTGTGTGTGTGTGTGTGTGTGACTGAGTGTGTGTGTGTGTGTGTGTGACTGAGTGTGTGTGTGTGTGACTGTGTGTGTGTGACTGTGTGTGTGTGTGTGTGACTGTGTGTGTGTGTGTGTAACTGTGTGTGTGTGTGTGACTGTGTGTGTGTGTGTGTGACTGTGTGTGTGTGTGTGACTGAGTGTGTGTGTGTGTGTAGATTTATTAACCCATAATGGTCAGCTGCCATAGACAGAAAACAAATGACCTTCAGCACAAATGCCAGGGTCTTTGCTTTTTGTTTCTTTATGACATTGAAACTCACTGTTATCAAGTCAGAAGATATCAGCCTAATTAAATATTCATGAGATGCAAAGCGATATGATGGTGATGGTAATTTATTAGAGCGTTCATGTAGTTACAGTTTGTTATTGAACATGCCCAGGTAAGGCATGTAGAAATTAGTTTTCTTTGTCAACAAATTGGATTCCAGATGTTTTGTTTCACATGTTCGCCTTTACTTGTATTGGTGAACTTCTTGATCGGTACAGCAACAGGTTGGCTCAACTAGGACCTTTGTACTGATAATAATACCTTTGTACCTTTGGTCTTCTATTCATCTGTATGATCACCTGATGATAAATTGATTGTCGATAAGTGTTCGTACCATGTAATTATATTACATTAAATTAGCCTGCCTGGCTGAGTGTAAGAAGGTAAATTCATACTGATCTCTTTAATCTCTCAGATGTTCTTGCACATGTATTTGTTTTCTTTGTTTCCAGAAAAGCTCTCAGTAACACGCTATTTCAGTAAAGCTCTGTTTCAATAACACTCTATTTCAGTAAAGCTCTGTTTCAGTAACACTCTATTTCAGTAAAGCTCTGTTTCAATAACACTCTATTTCAGTAAAGCTCTGTTTCAGTAACACTCTATTTCAGTAAAGCTCTGTTTCAGTAACACTCTATTTCAGTAAAGCTCTATTTCAGTAACTCTCTTATTTCAGCAGGATACGTGGAAGAAATGAAAGAGGAATGACCTTTACAGACATGTGAGGTTTACTCACTGTCTGAAAGAGATTTTTGATTTTTTTTTAGCTTTAAAGCTGACATTGGTGGTGGCCTGGTGGTCGTATGTATGACGTCATTTACTTCAATGTTTGGAGTGACATCATATGTACGGCTGCTAAACTGCTACATGGGACATCATCAATATTCCGAAAACTCTCTCAGACGAAAATCTAAATCTCCCCCCTCCTTCATTTTGTTTTAGTGTCTGTAGCTCAGTATGCTTTGAATTGTCAGGTAAGACTGATGTACATTTTCCTGGAAAAGGAAAAGAACGCTCTGAAAGTTAAACGAGAAGAGATGAAAGTAATAAAAAAGAGAAAGGCGAGATGAAGGAGGAGGGAGGAGGGTAGGGTGGGTGGGAGCTTTCCAAGCTATTGTGTTAATATTCATGTAAATTAATTAAAGTGTGCGAGAGAGAGCGAGAGAGAGAGCAAGAAAGAAAGAGAGAGAAACACAGAGAGAGAGAGAGAGAGACAGAGACAGAGAGACAGAGAGAGCAAGAATGTCACGCCCTGACCATAGAGAGCCCTTGGTTCTCTATGGTGTTTAGGTCAGAGCGTGACTAAGGGGGTGTTCTAGTCATTCTTTTTCTATGTTGGTGGTTTGTATGGTTCCCAATTAGAGGCAGCTGGTAATCATTGCCTCTAATTGGGGATCGTATTTAGGAAGCCCTTTCTCCCACCTGCATTTGTGGGATATTGTTTTGTGTGAGTGCATTCAGCACCACGTAGTTCACGTTCGTTGTATGTTTATTGTTTTTTGTTTAAGTTTTCACTGCAAATAAAGATGTGGAACTCAACACACGCTGCGCCTTGGTCCGCGTTGTACGACGATCGTGACAAAGAAAGAAAGAGAAAGAGAGAAACAAACACAGAGAGAGAGCGAGAGAGAGAATCATATTTCCAAAGGCCCAAATGAACATACAGTATACTCAAAAAAGAATCCCTTTAACCACAAGCATATGCCTGGATTTCATGATGGCTTAGTTAATTTATATTAAGTAATACCCGTTCATTTACACATCTTCTGCTCACTCATCATAGAGAGAGAGAAAAAAAAATTGTGAAAATGAGAGAACGAGAGAGAGAGGACAAGCCCTGGCGCTTTGAGTGGATTCATTCTTTGTCAAAATATTAGGAGAGATGAGTCACACTCCTGACGACACATTGTTGGACCCAGCTGCTATTTGAATCTTGATTTCCTTCTCGTCTGTGTGCAGAGAAGCGTTATCTACAGTATATCAGCTTTGGAGACGAGACGAGCTCCCATGGTTTTCCAAACCACACAATAGGAGAACAGACAGGATCAGAGAGAGGCTCTCATTCTATTCATATAAGGGTTCTTGTATGCTAGTCATCTGTAACCACGCCAACGCACATTTCAAGTACAGCATTATGACACTCACTTGAGAAATGCACAAGATGAGACTATTTGTCTATTGCTTTTAGCATGAATCAGCAATGCATGTAGGAGTATACTGTCAATAAATCACTCTCACAATACCAATACTAAACCATAGCAATAGAATTACTCATTCTAGTTCTGTGTACCAGACCCTTACACATTGCCTGTTGAAAGACAAGCATGCCAATAGTCACAACACAATACAACTTCATTAAGCTCAGGGCAATTAGTTTCAGGGCAGCACAGCCTAAGTGCAACCTACACGTACAGTACATCACTAGCCAGTCACTTAGGTGTTCGATAGCTCTATTTTGGTAAGATGAAGTGGTTGTTGTGTTTTTGCAGAGCGGAACTGTTGCCAGGGAGACCAGCTCTGAGCCTGCTAGCCCAGACACATCTCTCAGGCCTGTCCTGACCATAATGGAGGACGAGAGGCAGACCATGACCGAGGGTCAATACAAATGTCTTGAACTGTTCAGCCGAGATCAGCAGCACAACAGAACAGGTAAAGCACAAATCAATCATTTCAAAGTCCAAAAATGGATGTACCAATCCCAGATTACCCTTTTAACCTAATCACACTAGTTACTGGGAGACTGGGATCTGATTACTGGGGCTCCTTGAAAAAGCACTAGTGTTGATGCTATGACCTTTGATCTGATTACTGGGGCACTTTGAGAAAGCACTAGTGTTGATGCTATGACCTTTGATCTGATTACTGGGGCACGTTGAGAAAGCACTTGTGTTGATGCTATGACCTTTGATCTCATTACTAGGGCTCCTTGAGAAAGCACTAGTGTTGATGCTATGACCTTTGATCTGATTACTGGGGCACTTTGAGAAAGCACTAGTGTTGATGCTATGACCTTGGTTGCGTAATGCTTAGTGGATGGATGTGTAATCAGTGCTCCATTGATGCTATAAGTAATAGAGATGTTGTTACCAGGACCCAAGTGCAGTGATATAGGACTGTAAAAGTACCATAGCATATGCTAAATGGAAGGAGCATCTCAGCTATTAGGCCTATGGAAAGTGTTAGAGGCACTGAGCATCTACTAAATGACTCAAATGTAAATAAAAGGTTTCGACATGAATCGTTAACACATGGTTTAGCAATAGGGAGGTAGCCTAATGTGTTATAAATATACAGGCATAGACATTAAAGTCATTCTCACTGATGCAGGTGTGTTCTGTAGCCGTATGTGGGATGGCTTGCTGTGTTGGGATGAGACTCCGGTGGGGACCTACGCCACACAGAACTGCCCAGACTACCCCGGCCTGGACATCTCTGGTAAGACTAAACACTGATAAATGACACAATCTCTGCAGAGGGAATTGGCCAGGTCACAGGTGATAGGGTAGATTATAGAGATGATAGGGGTGACTAGAGACTAGATTATAGAGATGATAGGGGTAACTATAGACTAAATTATAGAGATGATAGGGGTGACTAGAGACTAGATTATAGAGATGATAGGGGTAACTATAGACTAGATTATAGAGATGATAGGGGTGACTAGAGACTAGATTATAGAGATGATGGGGTGACTAGAGACTAGATTATAGAGATGATGGGGTGACTAGAGACTAGATTATAGAGATGATAGGGGTAACTATAGACTAGATTATAGAGATGATGGGGTAACTATAGACTAGATTACAGAGATGATGGGGTGACTAGAGACTAGATTATAGAGATGATAGGGGTGACTAGAGACTAGATTATAGAGATGATGGGGTGACTAGAGACTAGATTATAGAGATGATAGGGGTGACTAGAGACTAGATTATAGAGATGATGGGGTGACTATAGACTAGATTATAGAGATGATGGGGTGACTAGACGTTAGAGACTAGATTATAGAGATGATAGGTGTGACAAGAGACTAGATTACCGTAAATTCCGGACTATAAACCACAACTTTTTTCCCAGGCTTTGAACCTCGCGGCTTAAACAATGACGCGGCTAATATATGGATTTTTCCCACTTTCAATTAAAAAAAAAAAAAAAACATTCTGTGACGTGCTCAGTTTTTTTGGCGGCATGAAGCTTTCATTAGACCAATGAAATTGCCGAACGGGTTAAGGTCAAACAACTTTTTTGTTTACTGTTTAGATTAAATCGAGCGCTCTCAAACTTCCCATCATTCTGATTACGGTAGTCAGTTGTCACCCTCATCATGGCAAAGACACGGAGAAATGCATAGGATGCAGCTTTCAAGTTGAAGGCGATTGATCTGGCTGTTGGAAAAGGAAATAGAGCTGCTGCACGGGAGCTTGGTCTTAATGAGTCGATGATAAGATGTTGGAAACAGCAGCGTGAGGAATTGACTCAGTGCAAAAAGACAACTAAAGCTTACTGCTAATTTTTCTTTTTTGTTACAAGCCGTGTTTCGTTAAAGCCTATTTATTTTTGTTACAAGCTGTGTTTCGTTAAAGCCTGTGTAAAGTTCATTTGTTTCAATGTACCGGTAGGCACCTGCGGCTTATAGACATGTGCGGCTTATTTATGTTCAAAATAATAATTGTTAAAAATTTCAGTGGGTGCGGCTTATATTCGGGTGCGTTTAATAGTCCGGAAATTACGGTATAGAGATTATAGGGGTGACTAGACGTTAGAGACTAGATTATAGAGATGATAGGCGTGACTAGAGACTAGATTATAGAGATGATGGGGTGACTAGAGACTAGATTATAGAGATGATAGGGGTGACTAGATTATAGAGATGATAGGGGTGACTAGAGACTAGATTATACAGATGATAGGGGTGACTAGAGACTAGATTATAGAGATGATGGGGTGACTAGAGACTAGATTATAGAGATGGTAGGGGTGACTAGATTATAGAGATGATAGGGGTGACTAGAGGTTAGATTATAGAGATGATAGTGGTGACAAGAGACTAGATTATAGAGATGTTAGGGGTGACTAGGGACTCAATTATAGAGATTATGGGGGTGACAAGATTACAGAGATGTTAGGGGCGACTAGAGGTTAGATTACAGAGATGATAGGGGTTACTAGAGACTAGATTACAGAGATGTTAGGGGTTACTAGAGACTAGATTATAGAGATGATAGGGGTGACTAGAGACTAGATTATAGAGATGATAGGGGTGACTAGAGGTTAGATTATAGAGATAATAGTGGTGACAAGATTACAGAGATGTTAGGGGTTACTAGAAGTTAAATTATAGAGTTGATAGGGGTGATGTGATTAGAGATTCAATTATAGAGATGATAGGAGTGACAAGATTAAAGAGATGTTAGGGGTTACTAGAGGTTAAATTACATAGATGATAAGGGTGATTAGAGTCTAGATTATAGAGATTTTAGGGTGACTATAGTTTAGAATATAGAAATGATATGGGGGACTAGAGGTTAGATTATAGAGATGATAGGGGGACTAGAGACTAGATGATAGAGATGATAGGGGGACTAGAGACTAGATTATAGAGATGATGGGGTAATTAGAGACTAGATTATAGAGATGATAGGGGTGACTAGAGACTAGATTATTGAGATGATAGGGGGACTAGAGGTTAGATTATAGAGATGTTAGGGGTGACTAGAGACTAGATTATAGAGATGATAGGGGTGACTAGAAGATAGATTATAGAGATGATAGGGGGGACTAGAGGCTAGATTATAGAGATGATAGGGGTGACAAGAGACTAGATTATATAGATGATAGGGGTGACTAGAGACTAGATTATAGAGATGATAGGGGTGACTAGAAGCTAGATTATAGAGATTATAGGGGGGACTAGAGGATAGATTATAGAGATGACAGGGGTGACTAGAGACTAGATTATAGAGATGTTAGGGGTGACTAGAGGTTAGATTATAGAGGTGTTAGGGGGGACTAGAGACTAGATTATAGAGATGATAGGGGTGACTAGAGACTAGATTATAGAGATGATAGGGGTGACTAGAGACTAGATTATAGAGATGATAGGGGTGACTAGAAGCTAGATTATAGAGATTATAGGGGGGACTAGAGGCTAGATTATAGAGATGATAGGGGTGACTAGAAGCTAGATTATAGAGATGATAGGGGTGACTAGAAGCTAGATTATAGAGATTATAGGGGGGACTAGAGGCTAGATTATAGAGATGATAGGGGTGACTAGAAGCTAGATTATAGAGATTATAAGGGGGACTAGAGGCTAGATTATAGAGATGATAAGGGTGACTAGAAGCTAGATTATAGAGATTATAGGGGGGACAAGATTACAGAGATGTTAGGGGCGACTAGAGGTTAGATTACAGAGATGATAGGGGTTACTAGAGACTAGATTACAGAGATGTTAGGGGTTACTAGAGACTAGATTATAGAGATGATAGGGGTGACTAGAGACTAGATTATAGAGATGATAGGGGTGACTAGAGGTTAGATTATAGAGATAATAGTGGTGACAAGATTACAGAGATGTTAGGGGTTACTAGAAGTTAAATTATAGAGTTGATAGGGGTGATGTGATTAGAGATTCAATTATAGAGATGATAGGAGTGACAAGAATTACATAGATGATAAGGGTGATTAGAGTCTAGATTATAGAGATTTTAGGGTGACTATAGTTTAGAATATAGAAATGATATGGGGGACTAGAGGTTAGATTATAGAGATGATAGGGGGACTAGAGACTAGATGATAGAGATGATAGGGGGACTAGAGACTAGATTATAGAGATGATGGGGTAATTAGAGACTAGATTATAGAGATGATAGGGGTGACTAGAGACTAGATTATTGAGATGATAGGGGGACTAGAGGTTAGATTATAGAGATGTTAGGGGTGACTAGAGACTAGATTATAGAGATGATAGGGGTGACTAGAAGATAGATTATAGAGATGATAGGGGGGACTAGAGGCTAGATTATAGAGATGATAGGGGTGACTAGAGACTAGATTATAGAGATGATAGGGGTGACTAGAAGCTAGATTATAGAGATTATAGGGGGGACTAGAGGATAGATTATAGAGATGACAGGGGTGACTAGAGACTAGATTATAGAGATGTTAGGGGTGACTAGAGGTTAGATTATAGAGGTGTTAGGGGGGACTAGAGACTAGATTATAGAGATGATAGGGGTGACTAGAGACTAGATTATAGAGATGATAGGGGTGACTAGAGACTAGATTATAGAGATGATAGGGGTGACTAGAAGCTAGATTATAGAGATTATAGGGGGGACTAGAGGCTAGATTATAGAGATGATAGGGGTGACTAGAAGCTAGATTATAGAGATGATAGGGGTGACTAGAAGCTAGATTATAGAGATTATAGGGGGGACTAGAGGCTAGATTATAGAGATGATAGGGGTGACTAGAAGCTAGATTATAGAGATTATAAGGGGGACTAGAGGCTAGATTATAGAGATGATAAGGGTGACTAGAAGCTAGATTATAGAGATTATAGGGGGGACTAGAGGCTAGATTATAGAGATGATAGGGGTGACTAGAAGCTAGATTATAGAGATTATAGGGGGGACTAGAGGCTAGATTTTTAGATGACAGGGGTGTGTCATGGAGCGCATGTCCGTGATTTATAGACAATGAAACAAATGATTGGTTGGAGAAAGACTAGTTATTGTATCTCTTCAAGGTATAGCCAAGAATCCTGAAACAAAATAGAATATGTTGGCTAGAGTAGCGCATTCCGTTTGTCAACAATACTTTGACGTAAGGCGCCAAAGTCGAGTGTTTGTTATGCACGCCAGTAACTAAAGCAATGTAACTTGTTAACCATGTTTCTACAGTGTATAAAGCTTCCCATTTAAAATGTACATGCTCTAGCAATGTGAAATATTTTAGAGGAATAACGAGTGTTGGTAGAGAATAATCATATAATGTTACCTACCTGATGTGTTTGTTTCCTTGTTGAAGTGCCGGTGTGCATTACACATAGCTCAAATTAGTCTACGAGTCATCAAGGAACATTTATTGGTTGACGGGAATAAACAAAGTGATGAATTATCCCGGGGTTGAATTACTTCATGAATGTGTATTGTGAGACTTAAAGAAGTTATGGCACAAGTTATTGAAGTGTGTGTTTATGTAAAACTGTTGTTTATGATATACTGTATGTCCATGGGAAACTACACATTTATGGTAGAAATGTGTTTTGGGGCTATCGTGATGGAACATTCCTAGCGGACGGGAGTTCCTGTAAAGAGTTCTTAGGTCCTCAGTTGACCTTTGCCTGGGGGACGGCAGGCTGGGCAGGCAACATGTTGGTTAGAGTAGAGTTATACCTGAGTTTGGTTATAGGCAAAGAATTGTTGCCGGAATAGTTTAAACTGAGAATATCGTTGATTTATTCACGTCTTTGTCAACATCCTTTTTGTTACCTTCTGTACAAAGTTTATTGGTCAATTCGTCCTGCACCTATTGTCAATAAAACTTCTAAGAGAAGTGAGCACCAGAACATCCTGTCTGTCTCCTCACTGTCCGATCCTCCGCCTCGGTTTCTGCTTCACAGGGTGACTAGATTATAGAGATGATAAGGGTAACTATAGATTATATTATAGAGATGATGGGGTGACAAGAGACTAGATTATAGAGATGATAAGGGTAACTATAGATTATATTATAGAGATGATGGGGTAACTATAGATTATATTATAGAGATGATGGTGTGACAAGAGACTAGATTATAGAGATGATAAGGGTAACTATAGATTATATTATAGAGATGATGGGGTGACAAGAGACTAGATTATAGAGATGATAGGGGTAACTATAGATTATATTATAGAGATGATGGGGTAACTATAGATTATATTATAGAGATGATGGGGTAACTAGAGACTAGATTATAGAGATGATAGGGGGGACTAGAGACTAGATTATAGAGATGATGGGGTGACTAGAGACTAGATTATAGAGATGATGGGGTGACTAGAGACTAGATTATAGAGATGATGGGGTGACTAGACTAGATTATAGAGATGATGGGGTGACTAGAGACTAGATTATAGAGATGATGGGGTGACTAGAGACTAGATTATAGAGATGATGGGGTGACTAGAGACTAGATTATAGAGATGATGGGGTGACTAGAGACTAGATTATAGAGATGATAGGGTGACTAGAGACTAGATTATAGAGATGATAGGGGTAAGTATAGACTAGATTATAGAGATGGTAGGGGTGACTAGAGACTAGATTATAGAGATGGTAGGGTTTACTAGAAGCTAGTTTATGGAGATGATATGGGTGGCTAGAGATCCTCTTGACCAAAGGTCTCTGTAGGAATGATGGGTTCGGTTAAATGCGTTTGAAGGCATTCAGTTGTGCAACTGACTAGGTATCCCCCTTCACTTTCCCTTTCCCTTTCTGCACCTGGGTTCACTTGAGTTTTGATCTTGGATCAATTTTACCTTTTAGATCATAATGAATATGATTATATGGACAGGGGGGACCTGGTCCTAGATCTGCAGCCCAGGGGCCGTATGTATCAAACACATCAATCTAGGATCAGGTTTTCCCTGTGCATGTCATTTAAATCAGTGTGATCTAAAAGGCAAAACTGATCGTAGATCAGTACTCCTACTCTGAGATGTTTTTTTGCAAATGGGCCCTGATCTGACCAGTGACACTTTACAACTGCAATTAGATTATTATGGCTGGTGATGCAGCAAGCTTCCTAATGAGGTCATCCTTCATAGGCTCGGTTGAAGCCAGGTGTCTGTGAAAGCTCTGCTGGGTTTTATGTAACCGTTGATTAGCTGCTGGGGTAGGACAGGTTGCTGGGTTAGCGTACTCTCAGAGAGGGAACATCATGATCTCAGGCATTAATCAACAGGAGATTCAACTCACACTTTAGGGATTACAGCAGAAAATAGTTCCCCTTAAGTCTGGTATAATAAAAACGTATGTGATGCCCATGACTTAAATCTTAAGTGTTTTTAGCTTTGGTGGTGAATTTGTTGAATGACAAGGAGCTGGCTCTCAGCAGTGGTGGAAAAAGTACTCAATTGTCGTACTTGAGTAAAAGTTAAGATATCTTAATGAAAAATGACTCAAGTAAAAGTGAAAGTCACCCAGTAAAATACTACTTGAGTAAAATTATAAAAGTATTTGGTATCAAAAGTAAATGTACTTAAGTATCAAAAGTAAAAGTCGAAATCATTTTAACTTCCTTATATTAAGCAAACCAGACATGACAATGTCATTTTTTTATTATTTTCAGATAGCCTGGGGCACGCACCAACACTCAGAAATAATTTACAAATGAAGCATTTTTGTTTAGTGAGTCCGCCAGATCAGAGGCAGTACAGATGACCAGGGATGTTCTCTTGATAAGTGTGTTAATTGGACCATTTTCCTGTCAAAATGTAACGAATACTTTTGGGTGTCAGGAAAAATGTATGGAGAAAAAAGTACATTATTTTCTTTAGGAATGTAGTGAAGTAAAAGTTGCCATAAATTGAAATAGTAAAGTAAAGTACAGATACCCCAAAAGTAGTTTTACTTAAGTACTTTACACCACTGGCTCTCAATGTTATGGAATGGCAAGGAGCTGGCTCTCAATGTTATGGAATGGCAAGGAGCTGGCTCTCAGTGTTATGGAATGGCAAGGAGCTGGTTCTCAGTGTTATGGAATGGCAAGGAGCTGGCTCTCAGTGTTATGGAATGGCAAGGAGCTGGCTCTCAGTGTTATGGAATGGCAAGGAGCTGGCTCTCAGTGTTATGGAATGGCAAGGAGCTGGTTCTCAGTGTTATGGAATGGCAAGGAGCTGGCTCTCAGTGTTATGGAATGGCAAGGAGCTGGTTCTCAGTGTTATGGAATGGCAAGGAGCTGGCTCTCAGTGTTATGGAATGGCAAGGAGCTGGCTCTCAGTGTTATGGAATGGCAAGGAGCTGGTTCTCAGTGTTATGGAATGGCAAGGAGCTGGCTCTCAGTGTTATGGAATGGCAAGGAGCTGGTTCTCAGTGTTATGGAATGGCAAGGAGCTGGCTCTCAGTGTTATGGAATGGCAAGGAGCTGGCTCTCAATGTTATGGAATGGCAAGGAGCTGGCTCTCAGTGTTATGGAATGGCAAGGAGCTGGCTCTCAGTGTTATGGAATTGCAAGGAGCTGGCTCTCAGTGTTATGGAATGGCAAGGAGCTGGCTCTCAGTGTTATGGAATGGCAAGGAGCTGGCTCTCAGTTTTATGGAATGGCAAGGAGCTGGTTCTCAGTTTTATGGAATGGCAAGGGGCTGGCTCTCAGTTTTATGGAATGGCAAGGAGCTGGCTTTCAGTGTTATGGAATGGCAAGGAGCTGGCTCTCAGTGTTATGGAATGGCAAGGAGCTGGTTCTCAGTGTTATGGAATGGCAAGGAGCTGGCTCTCAGTGTTATGGAATGGCAAGGAGCTGGCTCTCAGTGTTATGGAATGGCAAGGAGCTGGCTCTCAGTGTTATGGAATGGCAAGGAGCTGGCTCTCAGTGTTATGGAATGGCAAGGAGCTGGCTCTCAGTGTTATGGAATGGCAAGGAGCTGGCGCTCAGTGTTATGGAATGGCAAGGAGCTGGCTCTCAGTGTTATGGAATGGCAAGGAGCTGGCTCTCAGTGTTATGGAATGGCAAGGAGCTGGTTCTCAGTGTTATGGAATGGCAAGGAGCTGGCTCTCAATGTTATGGAATGGCAAGGAGTTGGCTCTCAGTGTTATGGAATGGCAAGGAGCTGGCTCTCAGTGTTATGGAATGGCAAGGAGCTGGCTCTCAGTGTTATGGAATGGCAAGGAGCTGGTTCTCAGTGTTATGGAATGGCAAGGAGCTGGCTCTCAGTGTTATGGAATGGCAAGGAGCTGGCTCTCAGTGTTATGGAATGTGGTGATGCTCAATTGAGTAGTGAGGGGAAACAGAGTAACACTTAAAGGGGCAATCTGCAGTGCAAACAACAGCAAAGCCGCCACTGTTTTGGTAAACCATACATTTGATATGATACTACAATATGATAGCATATATGTTATTGAAATGACAACATATGGGCCTCCCGAGTGGTACAGCGGTCTACCATACAGTACCAGTGAAAAGTTTGGACACACCTACTCATACTATTTTCTACATTGTAGAATAATAGTGAAGACATCAAAACAATGAAATAACACATATGGAATCCTGTACTAACCCGAAAAAGTGTTAAACAAATCAAAATATGTTTTATTTTTGAGATTCTTCAAAGTAGCCACCCTTTGCCTGGATGACAGCTTTGGACACACTTGGCATTCTCTCAACCAGCTTCATGAGGTAGTCACCTGGAATGCATTTCAATTAATAGGTGTACCTTGTTAAAAGTTAATTTGTGGAATTTCTTTCCTTCTTAATGCATTTGAGCCAATCAGTTGTGTTGTGACAAGGTAGGGGAGGTATTGAGAAGATAGCCCTATTTGGGAAAATACCAAGTCCATATTATGGCAAGAACAGCTCAAATCAGCAAATAGAAACAACAGTCCATCATTACTTTAAGACATGAAGGTCAGCCAATCCGGAAAATTTAAAGAACTTCAAAAGTTTCTTCAAGTGCAGTCACAAAAACCATCAAGCGCTATGATGAAACTGGCTCTGATGAAGACCGCCACAGGAAAGGAAGACCCAGAGTTACCTCTGCTGCAGAGGATAAGTTCCTTAGAATTACCAGCCTCAGAAATTGCAGCCCAAATAAATGCTTCACAGAGTTCAAGTAATAGACACATCTCAACATCAACTGTTAGAGACTGTGAATTAGGCTTTCATGGTCAAATTGCTGCACAGAAACCACTACTAAAGGACACCAATGAGAAGAAGAGGCTTGCTTGGGCCAAGAAACACAAGCAATGGACATTAGACCGGTGGAAATCTGTCCTTTGGTCTGATGAGTCCAAATTTGAGATTTTTGATTCCAAACGCATTGTCTTTGTGAGACGCAGAGTAGGTGCATGGATGATCTCTGCATGGGTGGTTCCCACCGTGAAGCATGGAGGAGGAGGTGTGATGGTGTGGGGTGCTTTGCTGGTGACACTGTCAGTGATTTATTTAGAATTGAAGGCACACTTAACCAGCATGGTTACCACAGCATTCTGCAGTGATTCGCCATCCCATCTGGTTTGCGCTTAGTGGGACTATCATTTGTTTTTCAACAAGACAATGACCCAAAACACCTCCAGGCTGTGTAAGGGCTATTTGACCAAGGGGAGTGATGGAATGCTGCATCAGATGACCAGGCCTCCACAATCAACCGACCTCAACCCAATTGAGATGGTTTGGGATGAGTTGGACCGCAGAGTGAAGGAAAAGCAGCCAGCAAGTGCTCCTTCAAGACTGTTGGAAAAGTATTCCAGGTGAACCTGGTTGAGAGAATTCCAAGGGTGTGCAAAGCTGTCATCAAGGCAAAGGGTGGCTACTTTGAAGAATCTCAAATATCAAATATATTTTGATTTGTTTAACACTTTTTTGGTTAATACATAATTCCATATGTTATTTCATAGTTTTGATGTCTTCACAATTATTCTGCAATGCAGAAAATAGTCCAAATAAAGAAAAACTCTTGAATGAGTAGGTGTGTCCAAACCTTTGACTGGTACTGTATATATACACAAAGTTTGGGGTTAGAAACAAATAACTTTCTTCTGAAGATCTCGTACAACGCTGTGTACTACTCCCTTCACAGAACAGCGCAAACTGGCACTAACCAGAATAGAAAGAGGAATGGGAGGCCCCAGTGCACAACTGAGCAAGAGGACAAGAAACAGACTCCTCATAAGTCCTCAACATCAACCGTGAAGAGGCGACTCCGGGATGCTGAGTTGCAAAGAAAAAGCCATATCTCAGAATGGCCAATAAAAAGAAAAGATTAAGATGGGCAAAAGAACATAGACACTGGAGAGAGGAACTCTGCCTAGAAGGCCAGCATCCTGTTTCTCAAACAAGACACTCTAATGTACTTGTCCTCTTGCTCATTTGTGCAATGGGGCCTCCCTCTCCTCTTTCTATTCTGGTTAGAGCCAGTTTGCGCTTTTCTGTGAAGGGAGTAGTACACAGCGTTGTACCAGATCTTCAGGTTCTTGGCAATTTTTCACATGGAATAGCCTTCATTTCCCAGAACAAGAATAGACTGACGAGTTTCAGAAGAAAGTTATTTGTTTCTGGCCATTTTGAGCCTATCATCGAACCCACACATGCTGATGCTCCAGATACTCAACTAGTCTAAAGGCCAGTTTTATTGCTTATTTAATCAGAACAACAGTATGTGCCAACATATTTGCAAAAGGGTTTTCTAATGATCAATTAGCCTTTTAAAATTATAAACTTGGATTAGCTAACACAATGTGCCATTGGAACATAGGAGTGATGGTTGCTGATAATGGGCCTCTGTAAGCCTATGTAGATATTCCATAAAAAAATCTGCCGTTTTCAGCTACAATAGTCATTTACAACATTAACAATGTCTACACTGTATTTCTGATCAATTTGATGTTATTTTAATGGACATTTTTTTGTTGCTTTTCTTTCAAAAATAAGGACATTTCTAAGTGACCCCAAACTTTTGAACGATAGTGTATTTCTAAATAAATAAATAAAAGGTGTCTGACAGCAAAATGAGAACACTAAAAGCCTAATTATTGACTCGACAGTTGATATTACAGTCCAGTCAGCATAGCTATAGCAGCGGCTTCATGACTAGCCCCTATCACCCTGATGGATTCAGCAGCTGCCTAGTTGCCATTACTCATAGCTCAAATTACCCCGCTAACAATCACCATTACATTTTTTTTGCAGGAAAAGTGTCAAAATATTGTGATGAATCTGGTAATTGGGTCCAAAGTCCCTCCATTAATACGACCTGGTCCAAATGTCTGACGCTCTCCAAGGACAAATTAAAGGTAATTGGAGATTGATTTGTTCTCTGTTGATTAATGGTCCAAATAGTACGGGTCTGTCTGGGACTGGGAATAAGTTATTATTCCTTTGATAGTTTAACGCCATAATTAGAGCCAGGAGTTTTTCCTTGTCTAGTCTCTAGATCAGGAACAACTCTGGGCCCACCTACCTATTCTGTATCTTGTCTGTATTGTTTTTTTGCTTGTTCTTCTTCTATTACTTATTTATCTACGTTTTTATAGTCACTGATAGTCACTGACAAATAGAAATCCTCACGCTGTATTCTAGTCACTGCCACAGTCTTATTCTAAAATGGATTAAATAATGATGTTTCTTCATCAATCCACCCACAATAACCCATAATGGCAAAGCGAAAACAGGTTTTTAATTTTTTTGCAAATGTATAAAAAAAAATAAAAAATTGTTTATATAGTCACTGATCCTCATGCTGTATTCTACCCATCTTTGTTTATATAGTCACTGATCCTCACGCTGTATTCTACCCGTCTTTGTTTATATAGTCACTGATCCTCACACTGTATTCTACCCATCTTTGTTTATATAGTCACTGATCCTCACGCTGTATTCTACCCATCTTTGTTTATATAGTCACTGATCCTCACGCTGTATTCTACCCATCTTTGTTTATATAGTCACTGATCCTCACGCTGTATTCTACCCATCTTTGTTTATATAGTCACTGATCCTCACGCTGTATTCTACCCGTCTTTGTTTATATAGTCACTGATCCTCACACTGTATTCTACCCATCTTTGTTTATATAGTCACTGATCCTCACGCTGTATTCTACCCATCTTTGTTTATATAGTCACTGATCCTCACGCTGTATTCTACCCATCTTTGTTTATATAGTCACTGATCCTCACGCTGTATTCTACCCATCTTTGTTTATATAGTCACTGATCCTCACGCTGTATTCTACCCATCTTTGTTTATATAGTCACTGATCCTCACACTGTATTCTACCCATCTTTGTTTATATAGTCACTGATCCTCACACTGTATTCTACACATCTTTGTTTATATAGTCACTGATACTGTTCCTTGTTGACAAATAGAAATCCTGTATTCTGTGTGTTTCTTTATGGTGTCTGTCCCGTTACATGTTGTTCTTCCCCAGAAGATGACTCTCCATGGTCTGCTAGAGCCAGGGTCTGTGGAGCCCACTGTGGAGACTCCAGTCAGACAGAAGATGACTCCCCATGGTCTGCTAGAGCCAGGGTCTGTGGAGCCCACTGTGGAGACTCCAGTCAGCCAGAAGGTGACTCTCCATGGTCTGCTAGAGCCAGGGTCTGTGGAGCCCACTGTGGAGACTCCAGTCAGCCAGAATGTGACTCCCCATGGTCTGCTAGAGCCAGGGTCTGTGGAGCCCACTGTGGAGACTCCAGTCAGCCCCAGGGTTAGTCAGGAGGAGGAGGAGAGGAAGAAGATCATCGACGGTCAATACAAATGCTTTGAGAAGATGAACAGAGACCAGCCGTATAACAAATCAGGTAGTGATGATGTGCACTACTTTAATACTCAGTATGTGGAATTATTCCAGATTATAAACTGGGTGGATTGAGCCCTGAATGCTGATTGGCTGAAAGCCATGGTATATCAGGCCGTATACCACGGATATGACAAAACATTTATTTTTACTGCTCTAATTATGTTGTTAACCAGTTTATAATAGCAATAAGGCTCCTCGGGGGTTTGTGATACAGTGCATTTGGAAAGTATTCAGACCACTTGACTTTTTCAACATTTTGTTACGAAACAGCCTTATTCTAAAATGGATTCAATATTTTTTTTTTCAGCAATTTACACACAACAACCCATAGTGGCAAAGAAAAAACAGGTTTTTAGAATTTTTTGCAAATGTATTAAAAATAAAAAACAGAAATACCTCGAAATTGAGCTCAGGTACACCCTGCTTTCATTGATTATCCTTGATATATTTCTACAACTTGATTGGAGTCCACCTGTGGTAAATTCAATTGATTGGACATGATTTGAAAAGGCAAACATCTGTCTATATAAGGTCTCACAGTTGACAGTGCATGTCAGAGCAAACACCAAGCCATGAGGTCAAAGGAATTGTCTGTAGAGCTCAAAGACAGGATTGTGTTGAGGCACAGATCTGGGGAAGGGTACCAAAAGATTTCTGCAGAATTGAAGTCCCCCAAGAACACAGTGGCATCCAGCATTATTAAATAAAAAGAGTTTGGAACCACCAAGACTCTTCCTAGAGCTGGCCGCCCGGCCAAACTGAGCAATCGGGGGAGAAGGGCCTTGGTCAGGGAGGTGACAAAGAACCCAATGGTCACTCTGACAGAGCTCCAGAGTTCTTTTGTGGAGATAAAAACAGCCCTTAGCCGTTGTATATTGGCCATATACCACACATCCTCTAGCCTTATTGCTTAAATATAATTGGAATACAATAGAAAACTTTCAGTAATTTCAGGGTTACAGCACACAATCAGAAGAACACATAAAGACAGGTACGATCACAAGTCACAGAGACAAACAATGACACTGTTCAGAATTCGGATAAACATACTATGCCAGTAGACAGACGACAGTGTGGCCAAATAGTTCATGTACAGTTGTTTTCACCCAGCAACGTTCTTCATTAGTGTGTTGTGTCTGGTTGTGCGCTGTTGTGCGCTGTTACAGGGCTGTACTGTAACCGGACCTGGGATGGCTGGCTGTGCTGGGATGATACACCTGCTGGGACAGTCACCTGGCAGAACTGCCCAAACTATTTCCGTGACTTCGACTCCACAGGTAAGGTCTGGCTATAAGAGGCGTTTGTTAAACTGCAAGCAAGAATCAATAAAGTCAAAGTCCTGGTATGTCTGATTCTCCCATGCTGACTTGTTAACTCTTTGTGATAAATGCATCGCTGTGGAACTTGGCTTGAATTTTAAGTATTCATAGCGTTTAATTCATTATTCATGGTGTCAAGTGGATGCAAAGCTTTATGGACATGTACAGTTTGTGTTTCTGTTTAAGTGGCTAAGTGTTAAACATATTCAAAGTGTGTATTATTAATCCTACCTGATTGTTTCATCAGAAAAAGTTACAAAGACCTGTGGCGAATCAGGACAGTGGTTCCGCCACCCAGATTCCAATAGGACGTGGTCCAACTACACGCTGTGTAACTTCCACACTACTGGCAAGCTGAAGGTAAGGTTTGTCACTGAGTGATCCATCAATCCCATACATGTGCTATTTATAGCATACACTTGATACTATTTTACAAATAACAATAAGGGGACATTTTCACAAGGCGATAATACAGTTATTTTCAATGCAGAGGAGACCAAGGGGGGAACAATTGGTCAAATTGAGCTGGATATGGTAAATATGGTACAGTAAAATGTACCTACGCTTACACACAATTACATTTTACAATCATGATATGGAGGAGGTCATAGAGGAAACAGGTTTCTATTTCTGAGCAATGCATAGTAAAACCTCTGACCCTAGCAATGCATAGTAAAATGTCTGACCCTAGCAGTGCATAATAAAACGTCTGACCCTAGCAGTGCATAGTAAAACGTCTGACCCTAGCAGTGCATAGTAAAACGTCTGACCCTAGCAATGCATAGTAAAATGTCTGACCCTAGCAATGTATAGTAAAACGTCTGATCCTAGCAATGTATAGTAAAACGTCTGACCCTAGCAATGCATAATAAAACGTCTGACCCTAGCAATGCATAGTAAAATGTCTGACCCTAGCAATGCATAGTAAAACGTCTGACCCTAGCAATGCATAGTAAAACGTCTGACTCTAGCAATGCATAGTAAAACGTCTGACCCTAGCAGTGCATAATAAAACGTCTGACTCTAGCAATGCATAATAAAACGTCTGACCCTAGCAGTGCATAATAAAACGTCTGACCCTAGCAGTGCATAATAAAACGTCTGACTCTAGCAATGTATAGTAAAACGTCTGACCCCAGCAATGCATAGTAAAATGTCTGACTCTAGCAATGCATAGTAAAGCGTCTGACCCTAGCAGTGCATAATAAAACGTCTGACCCTAGCAATGCATAGTAAAGCGTCTGACCCTAGTAGTAAAATGTCTGACCCTAGCAATGCATAGTAAAACGTCTGACCCTAGTAGTAAAACGTCTGACCCTAGCAGTGCATAGTAAAACGTCTGACCCTAGCAATGCATAGTAAAACGTCTGACCCTAGTAGTAAAATATCTGACCCTAGCAATGTATAGTAAAACGTCTGACCCTAGTAATGCATAGTAAAACGTCTGACTCTAGCAATGCATAGTAAAATGTCTTACCCTAGCAATGCGACACAGACAGACAAATATGTGTTCCTCTGTATTGGAACAGACCAATAAAGAACACTGATTGTTGCATCTTGTCACGTCCTGACCAGTGAAAAGGGTCATTTGCCATAGTAGAATGGTCAGGGCGTGGCAGGGGGGTTGTTTTGTGTGTTTTGGGGTTTGTTTGTTTCTAGGGGAATTTGTTCTAGTTTTCTATTTCTATGTTTCGTTTTCCATGTTTGGCCAAGTATGGTTTCCAATCAGAGGCAGGTGTCTTTCGTTGTCTCTGATTGGAAGCCATACTTAGGCAGCCTGTTTTCCTTTGGGTTTTGTGGGTGGTTGCTTTCTGTTTAGTTTGTTAGTATACCTGACAGAACTGTTTGGCTGTTGTTTGTTTTTTCTTTGTGAAGTGCTTTCATTAAAAGTAAAAGATGAGCACTCAACACGCTGTGCCTTGGTCTCTTCAATACGACGCCTGTGACTCATCTAGCGCAGGTTTCTTAGAAAGGCCTTTGTGAGGACACAAAGAATGCTATGACTATTCGTTATTCAAGCGTGGCTCAGACACCTTGATTAGAGGATGGATTAAAACCATCTGTGGTGCAGACCTTAAGGCCATGTCCTAGTCTCCCCTCTTTCATATTTTGTTTACATCAAGGTAGCAAATGGAAGTCAGGGTTAATGAACGTCATGAATGTCCTTGATGCACTACTGTATAGTGTTATTTGTTTGAATATATGGTGTATCTGTATTTTCCAGATGGCCTATATCCTGTACTACATGGCGATTGTGGGTCATGCCTTATCCATTGCCTCCCTCCTGATCTCTCTGGCTATATTCTTCTACTTCAGGTAAATATAGATGCTGCTGTTGCTTTCTTTGTGTAACAAACTACTGGTTTGATCAGAGAGAGTAATCTGTCTTGGGTTGCTTTCTTAATGAAACAAACTACTGGTTTGATCAGGGAGAGTAATCTGTCTTGGGTTGCTTTCTTTATGAAACAAACTACTGGTTTGATCAGGGAGAGTAATCTGTCTTGGGTTGCTGTCTTAATGAGACAAACTACTGGTTTGATCAAGGAGAGTAATCTGTCTTGGGTTGCTTTCTTTATGTAACAAACTACTGGTTTGATCAGAGAGAGTAAGCTGTCTTGGGTTGCTGTCTTTATGAAACAAACTATTGGTTTGATCAAGGAGAGTAGTCTATCTTGGGACTCTGAACACTTTTTTCCACTTGAACAAATGATGAAGATGATGATGAAGATGATGACGCACCTAATCCTGAGGAAAATTAGGATGATGATAGTGGTGATAAATATGATGAAAACGATGGCGGTGATGACTGTGGTTGCTACAGTTCAGACGGCATTATATATTTCTCCTTGGCTGTGTGTTTCCTCTGAGATAACTGAATTGTAAAGATGGCCGTGTGTTTCCTCTGAGATAATTGAATTGTAAAGATGGCCGTGTGTTTCCTCTGAGATAACTGAATTGTAAAGATGGCCGTGTGTTTCCTCTGAGATAACTGAATTGTAAAGATGGCCGTGTGTTTCCTCTGAGATAACTGAATTGTAAAGATGGCCGTGTGTTTCCTCTGAGATAACTGAATTGTAAAGATGGCCGTGTGTTTCCTCTGAGATAACTGAATTGTAAAGATGGCCGTGTGTTTCCTCTGAGATAACTGAATTGTAAAGATGGCCGTGTGTTTCCTCTGAGATAACTGAATTGTAAAGATGGCAGTGTGTTTCCTCTGAGATAACTGAATTGTAAAGATGGCCGTGTGTTTCCTCTGAGATAACTGAATTGTAAAGATGGCCGTGTGTTTCCTCTGAGATAACTGAATTGTAAAGATGGCCGTGTGTTTCCTCTGAGATAACACTGGCAGTGCAGACCTGTGAAAATGTCATCTTCACATTAAGCCTTAATGCGTTTTCCACACATTTAGGGAAATCTATTCAACAGATTGTGTTTGTCATTTCCACACAACACTCTGGTTTCCAATTTGTCATTTTCTGTGATTGAGTTGGGTAGCATTTGAAGGGAAGATATTTTGATTGGATAATATAGTTTTTTTCCCCTCTTCAGGATTTCCTAATATATTGTAAATGGATAGATCACATATTCTTCAATAGTGACGGAAAATGTTACAAAAATTACATTTCAGAGTGACTGTTTTATAACGATTCAATTATTTAAATTTTATAATGAGTTTTCTGCCTTAGAATATTTGACATTTTGATTATCATACACCATTTCAAGTTAAGATTTTTAGAAGCTGAACGTCCGCAAATAAGCTTGGTTTGTTACTGTAGCTGCATTGGATTATGGACCTTGACCTCCACACTGCCCTAGTGAAACTCATATTTAGGAGCAGTAACAGTGTCACTGAATGTTTTACTCATTCTGATACTCATGTCCTTTTCATTTCATGCTGGCTTATTTCTGTGTAACTACTTTAAAAGCAGATTCATTTCCTGTACATTTAAGAGTTCATGACCAAAGAAACATGAATTCAGCAGAGTTGGCTGTGCTCTTATTTAAGTGCAGGGCAACCTTAATGATAATCCCTACTGATTTATCTTACTAAATATAGGTTGAGAGTACACACTTAAGGAGGAACTGCATATCAAGGAAAACTGCTGGTGAATTTCAATGGAGTAGGGGTCAGTAAAGGTGGTTAAATCAAAGCAAATGAGAGAGTTATGATGACTGAAAAGTTCTGAAATCACCTCAGAGCAATACGTATGTGCAAGCAATTGACTCTACCATGATAATGTCAAATACTGATTTGTCATTACAAAAAAATCAGTTCTTCAAAAACAGATTGTAAAGAAAAGTTTGAAAAGTTAAGAGTATGTCAATAACTTTATATTCTCCATCTCCCAGAAAAATAAGCCAAAAAATAATAATGCTGTATGACAATCAAATAATCCAAAGCAGACTGTGAAGGAAAGTTTGATATGTATGAATATGTCCCTATAGTCTTCTGCAGTAGCAATGATCCTGCAGTATGACCATCACATTTATTTGACATGCTTTTTTAATTCAGGCCATTATCCTTGAAGACACCTTATGGGGGATATAACTGCAGGAACCAAAACAACATTTCTGCATTACATTGGCTACTACTGACTTGGAAAAGTTGTTATTTGGCTCAGTCAGTGGTGGAAAAAGTGCTTAATTGTCATACTTGAGTAAAAGTAAAAGCTATACATCAAATTCCTGATATTAAGCCAACCAGATGGCACAATGTTCTTAAAAACAAATAAAATACAGACAGCTAGGGGCACTCTCCAACACTCAGATATCATTTACAAGCACAGTATTTGTGTTCAGTGGGTTCGTCAGATCAGAGGCAGTAGTGGTGTCAACACGTTATATTGATAGGTGTGCATTCCAAATGTAACGAGTACTATTGTGAATTGATTCCAATTCAATTCATGAATTGGCCACCCCCCAGAAAAAGCATAATTTGAATTTCAATGAAAATTCATTAAAATTCAAATGCACATGTTTATTTTGACATCATGTATGGTTGCCAACATTATGTTTAACATGTCCTTGACACATTGCATTTCTAAAACTCATCCTCAGAAAAAATAGTTTGAAATAATTACAGTGGTCTGGAAATATTCTAGGATCATTTTGTATGTTAACAATTCATAATCCCCTTTCACTCCAGAATGGAAAGTACAACCTAACATCTAATAACAAAATTACAAACAAAATACTGTACATCTCTGAGTTATAATTAAAATAATATTTGAAATGGTATCTGTGTTCTTTAGTTAGAAGATGCAGAAGCTTTTTGCAAAATATTTGTCAAAGGAAGGAGACAGAATATGTTTAATGTCTCAGTTGAATTTCTTTGAATTGGTGTAAATTAAATTCTGCTTCCTTTAATTCAATTGAAATTCTGCTTCCTGTGGAGTATGGCCAATTCAAATTCAAATTTCCATTCATGGGTTGAATTGAACTAGGCCAAGTTTAGAAGTTCCGAATTGACACCAACCCTGTAAGACAGAGTGCAGGTGCACATCGTAATAGCAAAAAGTAAAACGCTCAAACTACTCTGTATCTGTGTCTTGACAAGAAGAGAATAGAATACATCCTTTCTTGGCATTGTAAAGCTTTAACGGAAGACCAACACGATCTGCTAATTATTATCTCCATGAAGTTTTATAGGTAGCAAGCAAAGCATTGATTTTAAGGGAGCATCACTTTTATAAGCATGGCAATGCATTTAAGGCTGATCTCTTTCAACGTTAAAGTCTTAATGTTGTATTAGACTTTCCAGATGTGCAGTTTACAGTGGTATTTGATGCGGTACAGCTGCACTGTCTTCTTATTTATGGTCTCCACTTTAGCACTGCCAGGACTCGCCAATAAAAATACTCTGACTAGCCGTGGAAAAATACAGTTGGGTTAGCTTAAAAAATACTGCATCACTTGGTTATCTGAGCCTGTCCTACATGATGCAGTTGTCAAAAATGGTTGTGTTTTGTCCGGAATTATTCGATCCCTAGATAAAGAATAATAAAAAAGCCTGTATAAAATAAATCATTCAAATACTGAGCTATTCAATGCTCATTCTTTTAAACAAATAATATTATTTTATACTAATACTAATCATGATTTTACTCAGAGAAAGAGATTTTGTTTAACAAGTAATAAAAAACAAAGATAAGGGTCAAATTGATTGGATCCCCTGTTTTCAATACTCCAGCACCTTCCCTTGTGAGGATAATGGCACTGAGCCTTTTTCTGAAATGTTTTATGAGTTGGAGAACACATTGGGAGGGAACTAGACCATTCCTCTATACAGAATCCTTCCAGATCCTTGATATCCTTCATCTGTGCTTATGGACCCCCTCTTCAATTCAAACCACAGAGACTGAAAATGTTGATTTTGTGGTCAATTAACCATTTCTTTGTGGAATTTCATGTGTGCTTGGGGTTATTGTCTTTCTGAAACATTCACTTGCGGACAAGTTTTAGTCTCCTGGCAGAGGCAACCAGGTTTTTTGCAAAAATGGCCTGGTACTTGATAGAGTTCATGATGTCGTTGCGTTGACCATATCACGAGCCCCAGTCCCAGTGAAAGCAAAATAGCCACATAACATCTAAGATGCACCACAATATTGTACAGTAGGGCTGAGGTATTTTCTGCATATGCATTGTTCTTGTGAAGGCCAAACCTGCCACTGGTGTGCATGGTCAAAGACCTCTATTTTCATGTCATCTGACCATCATGAACTTTACAGAGTACCAGGACATTTTAGCTTAAAAACCTGGTTTCATCTGCCAGAAAGTTAAATGGCAGGAAGTTAAATGTGGTTGCTTGTTTAGGTGTGGCCAGAGAACATCCATACCCCAATATAACACCTTGGGATAAAGAAAGTGATTCTGTCCTATTTTCTACTCATCCTAGTTTGAAGATATTCTGTTAAGACACTTCCTTTGTCTTTTTACTTGTGTTGGGCCATTTAATGGTAGCCTTGTTCTCCAACACACTACCGACCCACAACCCTTACTAATGCTGCCATTCTGAGATCTCCTTCTTCTATAAACATTTACATTAAGACTGCAACATTAGCTAATGACTGGAGACAGATAACAGGACATTGATTGCTGAAGTGTACACACATTGGACACAAAGTGTTTTCACTATTTCACTCCAGTAAACACCATTTCCTGCAGTCAAATGACCTCTAGTGGTCTCATGGGTGGAATGTTATATTTTTCATAATTTCATAATTAATAAACATAATTACAAAAAAACAGCCAAAAGTCCAGTGTTTCTATGTCAAACAGTTTTGTTATATTTCAGTCTTCTGTGATGTATATAAAGTGTAATATTGGGATGCAGACTCAAAATGGAATACTTTTCACCTCTATATTTGACATGGTGTAGGTGTCTTCTTGTTTAAGCCCATAACCATGTGTGTGAGGTGGATACTTTTGTTTCAAGTAGATGCTGATGTAGATTGTAGATGTAGATTGTTTAAGACTACCAAGAAAGACTGTGTGACCCTGATTTAGCCCACTGCAGTAAAAGGTTATCAATTGCTTGTTTTAGGAAGCCTGGTTGAGGAAAAATTGGAAACATTACTTTCCTAACTTTTGATAGAAAAGAGAATAATTTGATGTTTTTGAGGCTTTGATGACTGCTGATCCGTGATAATCAGGAAGCTCCACATGGGGCCTCAAATACAGTTGTTAATAATCTGTTTAGGGTGTGATTCTATATAGGGTGTTGTGTGTGCTAGTATTTAACATGGGTGAACAAAAGCAAATTATTTCAGCCCCTTTGGTGTTGCTTGAGAGAAGGTTATGAATTATTGTCCATTGTTATACCAGTTTACAGCGTGCTCTGACGACAATGGCAATCTTGATTTAGTATATGAGGTTCCTTGGTTCAGACATTTCATTCTAATGACTCTCTGTTTTAACCTATTTCACAGACGACTGAAACATCTGACTAAGTCATTATGGGCCAGTCGTTCCAATGGTTTATGTTATTTATTGTCCTGTTTACTACATCAAAGGTCAGAACATTTTTGTTAGGATTAAATATGTTAATTTTACAGTTTTTATGGCAACATGCAGAAAGGATGAAAACAAGTTTTATTATGGCTAATTGTAATAATAATAGACCTCCAGCTTTGTAGAAGATACTGTAATCTGTAAATATGAGCTGTGAATGGATTTTTAATATTTCATATACTAACGATTTACACTGAGTGTACAAAACATTAGGAACACCTGCTCTTTCCTTGACATAGACTGACCAGGTGAAAGCTATAATCCCTGTGTAGCTGAAGGGGAGGAGACTGGTTAAAGACAGATTTGCAAGCCTTGAGACAATTGAGACATGAATGAATGAATGGACAATACAAAATAGTGCCTTTGAACAAAGTATGGTTGTAGGTGCCAGGCACACCAGTTTGTGTTAAGAACTGCTGCTGGGTTTTTCCATGCTTAACAGTTTCCCGTGTGTATCAAGAATGGTCCACCACCCAAAGGACATCCAGACAAGTGTGGGAAGGATTAGAGTCAACATGGGCCAGCATCCCTGTGAAACGCTTGACAGTTGTGGAGTCCATGTCCTGACGAATTGAGGCTGTTCTGAGGGCAAAAGGGGGTGCAAATCAATATTAGTAAGGTATTCTTCATGTTTTGTACACTGTCAAAATTATATAGTCTATGTACTCCCCAGTATTCCATGAATATTTTCACACTAGAAAATATGATTACCAGCTTTATCTTTTGGCTTTTGGCTATATTATGGTTCTGTATGTTTTCTCAGTGTTGTTTCACTATAGGACCTTTTTTATTTCGATGCTCTTATTGTAAGTGTAGATACAGTTGAAGTCGGAAGTTTACATACACCTTAGCCAAATACATTTAATCTCAGTTTTTCACAATTCCTGACATTTAATCCTAGTAAAAAGTCCCTGCCTTTGGTCAGTTAGGATCACCACTTTATTTTAAGAATGTGAAATGTCAGAATAATAGCAGAGAGAATGATTTATTTCAGCTTTTATTTCTTTCATCACTTTCCCATTGGGTCAGAAGTTTACATACACTCAATTAGTATTTGGTAGCATTGCCTTTAAATTGTTTAACTTGGGTCAAACGTTTCGGGTAGCCTTCCACAAGCTTCCCACAATAAGTTGGGTGAATTTTGTCCCATTCCTCCTGACAGAGCTGGTGTAACTGAGTCAGGTTTGTAGGCCTCCTTGCTTGCACATGCTTTTTCAGTTCTGCCCACAAATGTTCTATAGGATTGAGGTCAAGGCTTTGTGATGGCCACTCCAATACCTTGAAATTGTTGTCCTTAAGCCATTTTGCCCACAACTTTGGAAGTATGCTTGGGGTTATTGTCCATTTGGAAGACCCATTTGCAACCAAGCTTTACCTTCCTGACTGATGTCTTGAGATGTTGCTTTAATATATCCACATAATTTTCCTACCTCATGATGCCATCTATTTTGTGAAGTGCACCAGTCCCTCCTGCAGCAAAGCACCCCCACAACATGATGCTGCTACCCCTGTGCTTCACAGTTGGGATGGTGTTCTTCGGCTTGCAAGCCTCCCCCTTTTTCCTCCAAACATAACGATGGTCATTATGGCCAAACAGTTCTATTTTTGTTTCATCAGACCAGAGGACATTTCTCCAAAAAGTACAATCTTTGTCCCCATGTGCAATTGCAAACCGGAGTCTGGCTTTTTTTATGGCCGTTTTGGAGCAGTGGCTTCTTCCTTGCTGAGCGGCCTTTCAGGTTATGTCAATATAGGACTTGTTTTACTGAAGATATAGATACTTTTGTACCTGTTTCCTCCAGCATCTTCACAAGGTCCTTTGCTGTTGTTCTGGGATTGATTTACACTTTTCGCACCAAAGCACGTTCATCTCTAGGAGACAGAAAGTGGTCCCCTTCCTGAGCGGTGTGACGGCTGCGTGGTCCCATGGTGTTTATACTTGCGTACTATTGTTTGTACAGATGAACGTGGTACCTTCAGGCGTTTGGAAATTGCTCCCAAGGATGAACGAGACTTGTGGAGGTCTACAATTATTTTCTGAGGTCTTGGCTGATTTCTTATAATTTTCCCATGATGTCAAGCAAAGAGGCACTGAGTTTGAAGGTAGGCCTTGAAATACATCCACAGGTACACCTCCAATTGACACAAATTATGTCAATTAGCCTATCAGAAGCTTCTAAAGCCATGACATACTTTTCTGGAATTTTCCAAGCTGTTTAAAGGCACAGTCAACTTAGTGTATGTAAACCGACTGGAATTGTGATACAGTGAATTAGAAGTGAAATAATCTGTCTGTAAACAATTGTTGGAAAAATTACTTGCGTCATGCACAAAGTAGATGTCCTAACCGACTTGCCAGAACTATAGTTTGTTAACAAGAAATTTGGGGAGTGGTTGAAAAACAAGTTTTAATGACTCCAACCTAAGTGTATGTAAACCTCCGACTTCAACTGTAGTTCTGTTTTTGAGCTTTTCTTGTCTATTATTGTTCTGTATTATGTCATGTTTTGTGTGGACCCCAGGAAGAGTAGCTGCTGCTTTTGCAAAAGCTAATAGGTATCCTAATAAAATAAATAACAATCATTTTGTCAATGTTTATTGTAGTTCTCTCTGTGAATGTCTGCTTGGTTAACCGCAGCCAGACACATATCAAATGTTAACATTATTATTTATGCTGTATGTTTGTCTTCACTCAGGAACCTGAGCTGCCAAAGGATCACGCTTCATAAGAACCTCTTCGTTTCCTATGTCCTCAACTCCGCCCTTACCCTCATCTACCTCATAGCAGTGGTCAACAACACAGATGTAGTGGAGAGAAATCCAGTAAGTCTCACACATTTCATCTATAAATCCAGTAAGTCTCACACATTTCATCTATAAAATCCAGTAAGTCTCACACATTTCATCTATAAATCCAGTAAGTCTCACACATTTCATCTATAAAATCCAGTAAGTCTCACACATTTCATCTATAAATCCAGTAAGTGTCACACATTTCATCTATAAATCCAGTAAGTGTCACACATTTCATCTATAAATCCAGTAAGTCTCACACATTTCATCTATAAATCCAGTAAGTGTCACACATTTCATCTATAAAATCCAGTAAGTGTCACACATTTCATCTATAAAATCCAGTAAGTCTCACACATTTCATCTATAAATCCAGTAAGTCTCACACATTTCATCTATAAATCCAGTAAGTCTCACACATTTCATCTATAAAATCCAGTAAGTCTTACACATTTCATTAATAAAATGAAAACAATTTAAGGGGAAGACGATAGATAAGTCTCAGGGTTTCACTGCATGATTTTTTCAAAATAATATTTTTTTTCATTCTTAAAACATAACACAGCCCTCGAGCTCGGTTTTACTTCATCCAAATGAGTTTACTATCAGTTTCAATCAACTGGAGTGCAGATGTTTTTTTTAAGAGTGTTCGTTAGGATATTAGTATTTTTTACATATCTTTGATGTGGTGTGCACAGACAGCCCAGAGTTATCCTTCTCTTAGCACTCAAAGACTCTGTCCTCTGTCAGACTTTTGAACAGTTGCCACTTGTTGAGTTTAAGTCGGACCTGAATTCTTTGAATCCTGAGGCCTGTTAAGGTGAACATGGTAAATCTGCCTCTATGGAATGTAGCGTTGCTGTATCTGGGATCATCCCTTTCTGGTGCTTTAAGTATTGTATTTTATAAGACATTTTTATTGTCCACCTTTTGAGGAAATGATTTGATTATGGTATTGTGTAAGACAGAGTTACTGAGTCGACCGGCTTCTGTTCCCCCAAAAAGTATCAATAATAATTAAAAACAAGCTAGAAAATGTCAGAGATCTTCTTGATCCAGAGAAATGGCTACAGTTGGGTAACCTTTGAGTAGATACGTTAGTTTTTTCCTGGTTAGGTCACATGGTTAGTAAAAACTCCTGGTTGAATGTTCACAGTAAGGTCCTGTTATCATGCTCTCGATTGGTACATCACTTTAGAGATGTCCTTCAGTTTATCCAGTCAAAGAAAATAACTACCGTCTGGGTTTGATTTCTAGTCTCTCTTCTTCTCCTCTCCCCGTACCATCATGTTCTCACTGGAAAAACAGACTTCAAGCCTAATCCATCTGGCATATTCACAGTGGAAGGTTTTTTGTTTCCTCAGATATACCAGCTGACCCTGGTGATCCAACAGACAGGGAGGAAGGAATGACAGCTTTGACAATAAATATTGTGGGAATGTAATTGGAAAACGTTTCATTTGATACCGAATGCTAGGGCTCTGGTTTATAGAGCAGGGATTGCTGGGATATCTCCTCCGTTTAGGTTCTGGTGCCATAGCAGGTGCCAGCTCTCTGTTCATATGATTTCTCATTTTATTTGTCCACTGAAGATGTTTCGTTGCTCTGATTAAACCTTGAGTCATATCTGAAGTCGCAGTGTCCATGGATTATCATTATTTAACCCGACCTTACAATATGAATAGCTATGTTCTAGCAGCATTGGCTCGGAACCATCTTTCCCAATCTGTTTTAAATGTGTTATAATCTGCTTGCTTTGAGAAGCGGGAGAACTAAATTGCAGTTTGTCTTTCACACCTCAAACAACATGTCTTGATTTCGAGGGGTGGAACAAAAAAAAATCCCATCACAGTTGGTTGCACATACTGCACATGTTGAAATTCTGGAGCGCCAAATTTAGACTGGATCGGTCTGTGTTCTGCATGTGTGATTTAGGGATGTGGTACTCTGTTGGGAGAATAGACTAGGCGCTCTCTGACCAAAAAGGAACAAGCGTTCTTTCTCTCTGGCGGATCACAGTAGAGACTCCTAGTCTGCCAGTAGCGAGAGGAGTGGGTCCCTAGTGCTCAGGTCAAACGAAGGACTGGGCCAAAGACATGAGACACACACTTTGTCAGACATTAGTACCTTAACCACACAGACTGTCCCGTTACATTAGCCTGGACGCCTCAGTTGGGCATTCAAGTTGAGGTTAAATGTGGTTATGAAGTGGTGAGAAAAATGAAGTGTTTAGATCACACCAACAGACCTTAGTGATGAGTGAACTGTATTTCAGTATACTTGTAATGGCACATCTGGACTCCATGTAAGGGCCAGGAGTCATGGAGGGAGGGAGGGAGGGAGGGAGGGAGGGAGGGAGAAGCCGAGGAATAGCAGGAGGTGGAAGAGGACGGAAGAGAAAGACGAGGAAGGAGGAGGGTAGAAGAGAAGGAAGAGGAGGAGGAGGGTAAAGAAGGAGGAGGGTAGATGAGGGTAGAGGAGGAGGAGGGTTGATGAGGGTAGAGGAGGAGGGTAGAAGAGAAGGAAGAGGAGGAGGAGGGTAAAGAAGGAGGAGGGTAAATGAGGGTAGAGGAGGAGGGTAAAGAAGGAGGAGGGTAGATGAGGGTAGAGGAGGAGGAGGGTAAAAGACATAGAGGAGGAGGAGACATACAGTGCATTGGGAAAGTATTCAGACCCCTTCACTTTTTCTACATTGTTACGTTACAGCCTTATTCTAAAATGTATTAAATTAAAATGTGTCCTCATCAATCTACACACAAAACCACATAATGGCAAAGTGAAAACAGGTTTAAAAAAGTATTTTATTTACTTAAGTATTCAGACCTTTTACTCAGTACTTTGCTGAAGCACCATTGACAGCGATTACAACCTTGAGGCTTCTTGGGTATGACACTACAAGCTTGGCACACCTGTATTTGGGGAGTTTCTTCTATTCTTCTCTGCAGATCCTCTCAAGCGCTGTCAGGTTGGATGGGGAGCGTCACTGCACAGCAATTTTCAGATCTCTCCAGAGATGTTTGATTGGGTTCAAGTCCGGGCTCTGGCTGGGACACTCAAGGACATTCAGAGACTTGTCCCGAAGCCACTCATGCCTTGTCTTGGCTATCTGCTAAGGGTCGTTGTCATGTTGGAAGGTGAACCTTCACCCCAGTCTGATGTCCTGAGTGCTCTGGAGCAAAGAATTTCTGCAACATTGAAGGCCCACAAGAAAACAGTAGGCCAGTGTATGGCTAAGAGTTTGTGAGCGATTGACAGGTTCTGAAGGCTGCGTATGCTGCATATTCTGCATATTCGGGCCTCAGGGACAAGAGTCTAGAAGACATACAGTACCAGTCAAAAGTTTGGACACACCTACTCATTCCAGGGTTTTTCTTTATTTTTATTATTTTCTACATTGTAGAATGATAGTGAAGACATCCAAACTATGAAATAACACATGGAATCCTGAAGTAACCAAAAAAGTGTTAAACAAATCAAAATACATTTTATATTTGATTTTTCAGAGTAGCCACCGTTTGCCTTGATGACAGCTTTGCACACTCTTGGCATTCTCTCAACCAGCTTCATGAGGTAGTCACCTGGAATGCATTCCAATTAACAAGTGTTAATATGTGGAATTTCTTTCCTTCTTAATGTGTTTGAGCCAATCAGTTGTGTTGTAACAAGGTAGGGGTGGTATACAGAAGATAGCCCTATTTGGTAAAAGACCAAGTACATATTATGGCAAGAACAGCTCAAATAAGCAAAGAGAAACAACAGTCCATTATTACTTTAAGAAATGAAGGTCAGTCAATCCGGAACATTTCAAGAACATTGAAAGTTTCTTCAAGTGCAGTCGCGAAAACCATGGGTTAAGCTATGATGAAACTGTCTCTCATGAGGACCGCCACAGGAAAGGAAGATCCAAAGTTACCTCTGCTGCAGAGTTGCCTGACTCAGAAATTGCAGCCCAAATAAATGTTTCAAAGAGTCCAAGTAACAGACACATCTCAACATCAACTGTTCAGAGGAGACTGTGTCAATCAGGCCTTTATAATAAGAATAAGAGACTTGCTTGGGCCAAGAAACACAAGCAATGGACATTAGACATTAGACTGGTGGAAATCTGTCCTTTGGTCTGATGAGTCCAAGTTTGAGATCTTTGGTTCCAACCGCCATGTCATTGTGAGATGCAGAGTAGGTGAACGGATGATCTCTGCATGTGTAGTTCCCACCATGAAGCATGGAGGAGGTGTGATGGTGTGGAGGTGCTTTGCTGGTGACACTGTCAGTGATTTATTTTGAATTGAAGGCACACTTAACCAGCATGGCTACCACAACATTCTGTAGCGATACGCCATCCCACCTGGTGGGACTATCATTTGTTTTTCAACAGGACAATGACCCAACACACCTCCAGGTTGTTTAAGGGCTATTTGACCAAGAAGGAGGGTGATGGAGTGCTGCATCAGATGACCTAGCCTCCACAATCACCCGACCTCAACCCAATTGAGATGGTTTGGGATGAGTTGGCCGCAGAGTGAAGGAAAAGCAGCCAACAAGTGCCCAGCATATGTGGGAACTCTTTCAAGACTGTTGGAAAAACATTCCAGGTGAACCTGGTTGAGAGAATGCCAAGAGTGTGCAAAGCTGTCATCAAGGCAAAGGGTGGCTAGTTTGAAGAATCTAAAATATATTTTGATTTGTTTAACACTTTTTTGGTTACTACATGATTCCATATGTGTTATTTCCAGGTTTTGATGTCTTCACTATTATTATACAATGTAGAAAATAGTACAAATCAAGAAAAACCCTTGAATGACTGGGTGTGTCCACACTTTTAACTGGTGCTGTACTTGTATGTCAATGTAAATGTAGCTGCTACCAATGCCAGAATTGTCTAATCAGATCAGCACACATGTTCCGAGACAGAGTGCTGAGATCCACAAATCTCAACACCTAGAGGAGTCAATGAATCTATATGGGACCGTCCCAAGTGGAACCATATTCCCTATAGACAGGTTGATTATTTAGCAACAAAACCGATGCGTGTGCAACTATAGGGCAAAACATTCTGGTTGGCCTAGATTGTTGACAACATGTAAACTATATATTTTTTTCAATGTTTATTGAAAACATAAATAAATGTGCACAATGAGCACTTGTTGTCTCAAATATATCGTTACAGTTGTTGGGTTAGCTAGCTAACGAATTTGAGCCATATTAGCATTGATCAGTCAAAACACCTCAAAACAAGACATCTTATCAAGAACAAAATTAAACGAGTCACTTACGATTCCCCACATGGCAGTTTCTTGTCATTGTTGGTAACTATCTGGTCATCCAGACTCACAACAACACACAGACATCTGCCCCATTGAAGCGTGTCAGAGCTGGTTGGGCGTTGGGCTTTCTGTTGTTGTTATTGTTATTTGATGTTGTTGTTGTCGTCTCTGTGTGAATCTCTGTGATTCTAATCCCCTGCAGGTTGGCTGTAAGGTGTTGCACTTCTTCCACATGTACATGCTGGGCTGTAACTACTTCTGGATGCTGTGTGAGGGGATCTATCTGCACACGCTCATTGTGGTGGCTGTGTTCGCCGAGGAGCAGCACCTACACTGGTACTACCTCCTAGGCTGGGGTGAGTCTTACTACCCGCCTTAACCACAGATCAGGGCTTAAAGAGATAGTGTGAGATTTGGGCAATTAAGGCATTTTTCTACTTATGCTAGCTGTTCCGGTAGACTTCCAATCATTGCGCTAACGCTAGATAGCATTGGCTCACAAAGCTACCTCTAACTCCCTACATACTGGACGCAGAGACATAAAAATGGTATCCGCAAGTTCATCTGACTCCCTTTAAAACAAAAAACAAACTCTAAATTGTATGCAATTCTGCATTAGTTATAGCCAGCAATTGAAGCAATGCAAAAGGTTAATTGCAGAGACTAATAGTCGAAGCGAGAGGGTCCACTCCCATCAAAATCATCCAGAGGCAGCGCTCTTAGTGGCCGGGGACTTTAGTGCAGAGAAACTTAAATCCATTTTACCTCATTTCTATCAGCAAATTACATGTGCAACCAGAGAGAGAAAAGAAAAACTCTATACCACCTTTACTCCACACACAGAGGCAGGTACAAAACTCTCTCTCGCCCTCCGTTTGGCAAATCTGACCATAATTCTACCCTCCTGATTCCTGCACACAAGCAACAACTAAAGCAGGAAGTACCAGTGACTCGCTCAATACGGAAGTGGTCAGATGCTAAGCTACAGGACTGTTTTGCTAGCACAGACTGGAATATGTTCCGGGATTTATCCGATGGCATTGAGGAGTACACCACATCAGTCACTGGCTTCATCAATAAGTGCATCGATGACGTTGTCCCCACAGTAACCATGCATACATACCCCAACCAGAAGCCATGGATTACAGGCAATATCCACCCTGAGCTAAAGGTAAGAGCTGCCGCTTTCAAGGAGCGGGACTCTAACCCAGACGCTAATAAGAAATCCCGCTATGCCCTCAGATGAACCATCAAACAGGCAAAGCATAAAATACAGGACTAAGATTGAATCCTACTACATCGGCTCAGACGCTCGTCGGATGTGGCAGGGCTTGCAAACTATTACGGACAACAAAGGGAAGCCCAGCCTCAAGCTGCCCAGTGACACAAGCCTACCAGACGAGCTAAACGACTTCTATGTGCACTTCAAGGCAAGCATCACTGAAGCATGCATGAGAGCTGTTCCGGACAACTGTGTGATCAATCTCGCCATAGCCGATGTGAGCAAGACCTTTAAACAGGTCAACATTCATAAGGCCGCAGGGCCAGACGGATTACCAGGACGTGTACTCCGAGCATGCGATGACCAACTGGCAAGTGTCTTCACTGACATCTTCAAACTGTCCCTGTCCGAGTCTGTAATACCAACATTTTTCAAGCAGACCACCATAGGCCCTGTGCCGAAGAACACCAAGGTAACCTACCTAAATGACTACGTCTGTAGCCACGAAATGCTTTGAAAGGCTGGTCATGGCTCACATCAACACTATCGTCATGGAAACCCTAGACCCACTCCAATTTGCATACCACCCCAACAGACCCACAGATGACGCAATCTCTATTGCACTCAACACTGCCCTTTCCCACCTGGACAAAAGGAACACCTACGTGAGAATGCTGTTCATTGACTACAGCTCAGCGTTCAATATAATAGTGTGCTCAAAGCCCATTTGTCACATTGGTATAAAGGGATCGGGAGACATGCGCAGGAATGCGTAATAGGGGTTTTTATTTACCCAAATTAGGAGACAAAGGAGATGATCGTGGACTACAGGAAAAGGAGTGCCGAACACGTCCCCATTCTCATCGACAGGGTTGCAGTGGAGCAGGTTGAGACCTTTATGTTCCTTGGTGTCCACATCACCAACAAGCTATCATGGTCAATTTTGTAACCATTCCCTCTTCAAATTAGGGCTAATTTGAAAAGCTGTTCAAAAGAGGACATTGTATTATTTCTTTGTACTCCCTGACGAAGGCCATGCAGCCGAAACGCGTCGGATTTCGTTTCTATTGAACATGCCATGCAAATAAAGGCATTTTAATGAATTATATGAAGAGTGCTTTGGTCCTCCTTTCTTTTTTCTTTCTGATGACCAGTTCAAAGAGCACCTTCTGTCTACCAAAATGTACTATTATGTACCTTAGTTGCGCTTCCCTTCCTCTTCTTTCTACTAAAATATATTTTATATTTGAGATTCTTCAAAAAGCCACTTGATGACAGCTTTGTACTCTCTTGGCATTCTCTCAAAAAGCTTCATGAGTTAGTTACCTGGACTTTTGACCGGTAGTGTACATACTTCCTCTCCTCCCCATCTGCCAAAACAGCATTCTCAGACAGTAATTAAATGATTCACTTGATGGCTAGTCATGATACTCAGTGATAATTATTCCATTTGTTAACGCTTTATTTTACGTTTGAACATGTTACATTATATGTATTCTGCAGTTGTTTAGCTATTCAATGGATAAACCAGATGTAGGTTTTTCACCTTTATGTCGTCCTCGCTGGAATTGAACTCATAACCTTGTGAACTTGCCCATCTGTTTTTGGGTCATGTATTTCACCATCTAATTCTAATGACGTCTGAGGTAACATGATACAGCAATAAGTCTTTATAGCAGCCTGTTGCATGTTATAGTGTGTTCAAAACCATAAACTCACCTAGCCTTGGAGGCCTCTGCGCTCTTATATCATGATTCATAGCCTATCTTCATATTTCATCACCCTGTACTCACTGTAGAAATAAAATAACATTGTAAACAGCTCCCACCATCGCTGAATCACACGTAGATCAGCTTGTGTGTCACACAACACAATGGGACACAATCTGTGTCGGGACACAGGATCAGAGACAACCCTGAGGTCACTGTTAACTGCGACACTCCCTGTGTGTCAACCCCACCAAACCCTGTATCAGATTGACAGCTTTAGTAGCTCTTCCTATTGGATAGCCGCTGTTAACATGCTGTCTGCTCTGTTCTCCCCTCTGTTTAAAGGAGGAGTGATGTGTTATAATATGAGCCCTGCCTATCCGATAAGTGATACGATAACTGTGAATGGTCGGCCATTATTAAAGATGCCGTGATATAACCTTGGGGCCGAAGCTACAGTGTCTTTCACACAGCCACCCCGAGGAATGGATGGAGGACATCCAGCTAGTCCATCTGTAGCCAATATGGCCGTAGGGCCTTGATAAATCACTTCTAAACGGACCCGCTGCTCGGATTTATCTGTTTAATCTGTTTATGGCCCAGCTAAGATGAAACCCCCAAAAAACACTGGTATGGTTGTGTTGTTAATGGAGAAGGATTTAACAAGACTGGATTATTAGAGGAAATTGCTCAGTGTGGGTTTGTTCTTGTTCAGCTTGTAGCGGACAACATGATGAGGATGATCTTAATTTGATCACTTTTATTGCCAACAAATTTCCTACACCACAGCTTCGTGATTTACATAAATCCACTGAAAACCCACACTAACACACGGTTATATTACTGTAACAGTATTGTACTTTTCATGTTTCCTACTGTTGGCCAGCTAATAGCCTAACCACCGATCAAGCAACATTATGGACTAAACGTTCAAATCCTGTTGCTCCAGGATTATTTTGCTGTGACAATATAGGTCAAATTAAGATCCTACACCTGTAGGATAGTATAAGCTTGTTTTGAATTAGGAAGGGCTTCCATTGGCTGTCTGCTCTGCCAGGTATCTTTACCTTAAAGGATATTTAAATGCTGCTTAACAGCCGTAAAGCGATAGTTGACTCAAAATACAAATAAACATGATTTCTCCACTTACCTTAGCTGTGTTCATGTTCATTTGTATTTTCAGTGAACTTCCCCTTTAACCTCTTCTATAGAAAATACAGAAGATATACAAGAAGTTACTCTTATAACTGAGGAATTACATACTAATTACTGTAATAACCACATTATAGCTGTTTACGTCATAATACACACAACATCATTCATTGATTGATTCATGAATTGATGAATTGACATTTTGCAGATGTCCTTACAGAGTCTGTCTTCTGGTTTCCAGGGTTTCCCTTAGTGCCTGCATCTATCCATGCCGTAGCGAGGAAGAAGTATTTTGATGACAAGTGAGTGATGGTCCTCTGCACTAGTATTGTAAATAAACAGAGCAGCTGTGTGGTAAGCTGCAGTAAACAGATGTAGAAGGAGAAGAAGAAGAATTCATTGTCCGTTTGTAGACTTGTGTGACGGAGAATGTTTCTCCTTCCTGTAGCTGCTGGATGAGTGTTGAGACCCACCTGCTCTACGTGGTCCACGGGCCCATCATGGCAGCGCTGCTCGTAAGCTACATCCTACACTCTAGAACCTTAGAAAGTTATTTAGATGTCCCCATAGCAGAATCCTTGAAGAACTATTATAGGTGGCAGGTAGAACCCATTTGGTTCCAGGTAGAACATAATGGTACATGGATGATCTTCTAGATCAAAACTTAATACGTAGGTAGCCATCATTGGACCAAAAATCATGTATTGTTATACTGTTGAATGTGCAACACATCAACCAAAGCAAATGGTGTCCTATGCTGGTGTTTAGACTTCCATTGTTTAGACAAAATTATTATAATCAGATTAGGTTGCAGCCCTTTCAGACACAGCAACCATTTTCAGCCGTTTATAAAATCCCTTCTTTCTCCTCTTTCCTAGGTGAATCTGTTCTTCTTGCTGAACATCGTGCGGGTGCTGGTTACCAAGCTGAGGGACACCCACCGGGCAGAGTCTAACATGTACATGAAGGCAGTGAGAGCTACCCTGATCCTGGTCCCTCTCCTGGGCATCCAGTTTGTCATCTTCCCCTGGAGGCCAGAGAACCGTCTGGCGGGGGAGGTCTACGACTACATCATGCATATATTAATGCATTACCAGGTAATGAAACTGATCGCTATGACTATATCATGCATATATTAATGCATTACCAGGTAATCACTATGACTACATCATGCTTATATTAATGCATTACCAGGTAATGAAACTGACGGCTACGACTACATCATGCATATATTAATGTATTACCAGGTAATCGCTATGATTACATCATGCGTATATTAATGCATTACCAGGTAAGGAAACTGATCGCTACGACTACATCATGCTTATATTAATGCATTACCAGGTAATATCTATATTAATGTATTACCAGATAATGACTACATCATGCTTATATTAATGCATTACATGTCATCTTTATTACTACATCATGCTTATATTAATGCATTACCAGATAATATTTATGACTACATCATGCTTAGATTAATGCATTACCAGGTAATATCTATATTAATGTATTACCAGATAATGACTACATCATGCATATATTAATGCATTACTAGCTCATATCTATATTAATGTATTATCAGAAAATGACTTTATTAATGCATTACCAGGTAATGACTACATCATGCATATATTAATGCATTACCAGGCAATGACTTTATTAATGCATAACCAGGTAATGACTTTATTAATGCATTACCAGGTAATGACTACATCATGCGTATATTAATGCATTACCATGTATGTAAGGCAATTGATTGTATGCTAGCAGAACAGTCCTGAACAGCTCTGATCTGACATAAGGTACACTCTTAGAAAAAAGGGTTCCAAAAGGGTTCTTCGGCTGTCCCCATAAAATAATCATTTTTGGTTCCAGGTCGAATCATTTTTGGTTCCAGGTAGAACTCTCTTTATAGGATTCTACATGGAACCAAAAAAAAATATTTTATGGGGACAGCCAAAGAACCATTTTAGGCTCTAGATAGCAACTTTTTTTCTAAGAGTGTGTGATTGTCTTGTTTTCCCTCCAGGGATTACTAGTGGCAACGATATTCTGCTTTTTCAATGGCGAGGTAAGCACTACTGTACTAACACAACACACAACACACAGGATATCTTTCTTCACTCTGTGGAAACCAGCAACTTCCCATTCAGTTGTACTCTTATATAATTTGTTTGTTGAGGTACAGTATACAGTAACAGTTTAAGCTTGAACCTCTGAAGAGCCCTTAGGTACATTTTTTTGTTGTTGGTATAGTACCGTTTTAATTGAACCTCTGAAGAACCCTTTGGTAAAGTACCATTTTAATAGAACCTCTAAAGAACCCTTAGGTAAAGTACCATTTTAATAGAACCTCTAAAGAACCCTTACGTAAAGTACAGCTTTAATTGAACCTCTGAAGTACAGCTTTAATTGAACCTCTGGCAAAGTACAGTTTTAATTGGCCATGTTGAGTCAGACCCCAATGAAACAGCTCATCACTGCCTGGTGGCATTTCTGTCCCATCATGCACACCATTTCCAAGTCAACAGACAGCCATCTTGTGTACCTGATAACACATTGATTTTTTATTCGATTTTTTTTTTATTTGACTAGTCAAGTCAGTTAAGAACAAATTCTTATTTACAATGACGACCTGCCAGGGAACAGTGGGTTAACTGCCTTGTTCAGAACGACAGATTTTTACATTGTCAGCTCAGGGATTTGATCCAGCAACCTTTCGGTTACTGGCCCAACACTCTAACCACTAGGCTACCTGCCGCCCCAAACAATTGTGGAGATGCCGGGGATTGAACCCGGGGGCTCATACATTGACGAGTGGCCCATGGCGATAGAGTTGTCACCAATTAGTGTTTAGCGCTGAATCTATGGAGTCAGCTGACTCCTGTACAGTAGCAGAGGCAACAGCACTAGGACCATCTCAGATGAAGTGGAAGGAAGACAAGCCTTAGAAATGCCTCAGACACTTGAACCTCTCTGGGGCGAATCATCCACCCTGTCTGTCTGTCGCTCACTCACCTCAGCCTGCAGTTGTTTGCTGTCTGACAGGGGATGTCCATAATCTAGAGTCACCGACACAAACTTGAACTTTTGAATTTTTAAGGACATTGCTGGTTTTTTTTTTTTTTTAAGAGACCATTCAGACTTGTTTTTAGGTCATATTGTAGATGCTGTGATCCAGAACGGCCAGAGGTTTTAGCATAGGCCCACCCACCCAGTCAGTTAATAAAATACATTGAGAGAATACATCTGATAGGTCAGGAGTTGCATCAGGTACTGCTTGGCCAGTCTGAGGCCAGACCAGGAGAAAGAGCGACTGAGCATTTTCTTCACTTGAGAATGTAGAAAGAAAAACAATGCACACACCCAGAAAAACAGAGACCTTATTTGAATACACAGCATGAGGTCGAATCTGGCACTGACAAAAACAGCGAATGAACACAGCGTTCGTTCATCATCAGGCGCAGTGTTTAGTAATATTTTATACGTAGGAAATGATTTCTGGGCCGGGAAAACAGGTCAGTTATTAGCTCATGCGTGAGCAACCAGGCCCCATCAGCATCTCCATCGGCCCTCGTAAACCAAGTTTGACGTGTCCGAAGAACCGATTCAGTGTCGGGGGGGATAAAAGATGCATTGACACAGTAAGGGAATGTTTGTTTGCTTTGCAGTATAATGGCTTTTACTGTCTCCTAATTTGGGACATTCATTTTTGGAGATGAGTTCATTGCACAATTTGATTCTGGGGCCAAACTGCCTAGATCTAGCTTGTGTCCCAATTGACACCCTATTCCATACATTCTCTATGGGCACCTTTTTCCCTAAGGGCTGTGGTCAAAAGTAGTGCAATATAAAGGGAATAGGGGTGTCATTTGGGACTCAGCACTAGCTACACAGTCTGTTGAATAACTCTTTGTCAAGTTACACCAATGAGGAAAAAAGTAGTACTTATTGTTATGTTTTCTAGGTTGCGTCTGAAATTGCACCCTATTCCCTATATAGTGCACTACATTGGACCAGAGTACAAGTAGTTTATAAAAAGAAAAGTGAAATCCTGTGCACAGCAGTGTGTCTCTAGGTCCTGGTGCTGGTTTTGGCAGGAACAACTAGTATTCAAAAGCATGAGAAAAAACGGCAGACTGAAAAGAAGACAGGCGAATGTCATTTTTACTTGTTTTTCAATGCTAGTTGTTGATATGCTCTGCATCATTAGATCATGGGAGAGTGCAGTGTGTCCTGTCCTCATTTTCACTCAGTAATTAGTGTGGCATTGTTCAGGAATTAGATGTTCCCTGTGCTGGCTCAGGCTGTTCTTCTGAGAGAACTATGTCAAACTGTAACGACTGTCGTAGAGAGGGCACCAAAGCGCAGCTTATTGAGTGCTCATGATGAAATGTATTTAAACTCAGAACACTAAAGAAAATAACAAAAGAGAAAATGATCAGCTCACAGTTCTGTCAGGTACATAAACTAAACAGAAGACAACTACCCACAAACACAGGTGGAAAAAAACCCTACTTAAGTATGATCTCCAATTAAAGACAACGAGGACCAGCTGCCTCTAATTGGAGATCATCCTAAAAAACAACAACATAGAAATAGAAAACTAGAACTAAACATAGATATAGAAAACATAGAAAAACACAAAACACCCCCTGTCACGCCCTGACCTACTCTACCATAGAAAATAACATCTTACTATGGTCAGGACGTGACACAAACACTGCTTTGCTTTCCATTTTTAGACTGCATGCTCATTCATGCAGAATAAAGTTATCACACAAGATAATTCTCCGGTTTTCATTTTTTTCTTAATCAGATTCGTGCTGTGCTGAATAATTTCATACGCTCATAATGTATAATTTACTAACTTGGTGATTTTCAAAAGAGGAACAGCAGATAAGTGAGCGTAAATTCATCAATCTACTCTACCTGCACTAAACTCAGTAAGGAAGAAGGTATT
Source organism: Salmo trutta (assembly GCF_901001165.1). Lineage (NCBI taxonomy): Eukaryota > Metazoa > Chordata > Actinopteri > Salmoniformes > Salmonidae > Salmo > Salmo trutta. The sequence goes on from NC_042990.1 coordinate 31,162,943, forward strand.
ATCCTTCAATTGATCACAGGAAATGGGAGCCTAAATTGTGATTCAATTCTGTTTCTTGACAAATTCATGTTTAAAAACTGTCATTAACATTTATCATACGAATCCACATTTCTTGAGCTCAGTCACATTACATTGATTCAATGATCATGCATATTGATGAAAATGTGTGGTTGTGCACTAAAATGCTGTGAGGTGACATTGAGGTTCTAAAATGCTGTGAGGTGACAGTGAGGTACAAAATTGCTGTGAGGAGACAGTGAGGTACTAAATTGCTGTGAGGAGACAGTGAGGTACTAAATTGCTGTGAGGAGACAGTGAGGTACTAAAATGCTGTGAGGTGACAGTGAGGTACAAACAGACCATGTGTCTTTTTGCTGTTGACCTGTCCATGCCTAATGAGTCTCTCTGTGTGTCTGTAAAACCCTGATGAAGGCAACAGCTGAAACACAGCGATTTTAATAATGAAGAAGTTTTTATGTACTTCCATTCTCCTCCAAGAGTGGCTTAATATGGTTGTACCCTCTCTCTCTCCCTTTCTCTCTCTCTCTCTCTCTCTCTCTCCTTCTCTCTCTCTTTCTCTCTCTCTCTCCCTTTCTCTCTCCCCCCTCCCTCTCTCTCTCTTTCTGTCTCTCGCTCCGTGTGTGTGTGTTTATCCGTTTGTGTGTGTACTCACCGATTAGAGAATACAGTTTATAATATGAATATTCCTTTTTCTCAGGTGCAGGCGGCTCTGAAGAGACAGTGGATTCAGTATAAGGCCCAGTGGGGTCAGAGACGTAGGGACCACTGCTCCATGCGCTCTACCTCCTACACCGCCACATCCATCACTGAGGTGCCTGCCTTCATGTACCACCACGACTGCAACAGCGAACACTTAAACGGCAGACACACCTCTGAGGACTCTGAGCTGGTGGCTCTTAAGACAGGGGAGACGTAGGCCTGACAAGCGGGAGGCAGTCTGAGTGTGGGAGGAGAGAAGAGTTAGTAGAGAAATCAAGATGGAGACGTTTCTCTGCTATCTAACATGAAAAAGTTTCCCAGCGGTCCCCGCCACGGTTATACATCTCAGAGACAGAACGAGGGGGTAAGCCCCAGACTGTGAAGGAGAAGACAGTGTGTGGCTGGACAGTGATACAGTGATACAGTATCTCTCCCATGACTTGGCCAACGATGGCTGATGCTTCTTTACATGACATTGCTGCTGCTGTGGCTGATTTTAAAAACATTATAAGATATACATGAAATGGGAGCCGAGTTTGAAATGTGGCACGTCCTAAAGCTGCTATTTGTGGCTGCTATTTGTGGAGCTCTTCCTACACATCATGGGGACGTTGAGGATGATGGTGATGATGATGATGTTGATGATGATTATGAAACTGTATTGTTGCTTCGTCTATACCAAAGGGTGTGTGGGTTTGGCTGCCATAGGCATGCTCTGCGAGAAACTGAATCCAACACTGAAGCGACCGACAGTGTCCATGACACGTGAGATCAAAGGCTGACAAAGGCTCCCTGTACCTAAGCTCTGGAATCCTGTACATATTTGTTTCACCAGTTTCACTTTAAAAGTGTCAAAGGGTGTTTTAGAAGATTCTATTTTTCGGACTAAATGTTTTTGTTCTTGTCAACGACTTGTTCTTTAAATACCTGCTATCTGTCCTGTGAAGCCAGTTTGCTCCGCCAGACTGCTTTGCTGTTAGCACAGCTGCTGACTGTTCTTGTGGTGTTTGTCACAAGGCCTGGATTTAAAGAATGCAGAAGATACAGAACGCCTTGATATGGGCTCAAAAGAGAGAGAGTAAAAAGGATTGATTAACTTAAAATAAAAGTAAGGTATTGAATGACATAGGTAACGCATTTAGAAGCCATTTTGAGTACCACATGGCTCTAGAGGGGAGACTATTTCAGTGAAATAGCCTGTCTATTGTTTGCCGTGTCCATTTGCCAAAAGGTCTAAAGTGAAGCTTGTATGGTTACCGAAGGATCATTATGTTATGTTTTGTGCTTAAATTAAGAACATTTAAATATGTTCAAATGTATTTTCTTTGTCAAATCGTTTATGAATAGAAATAACAGGGAATGAGGAGAGAAAATGAGTAAATAATTAAGGCTACCTGCACAGTGTTGCTATCTCAACAATTATAATTTTCAATACAATTATCTAAATTGAAAACATGATTACCTCGAAGAAGCATTTTCCTTCCATTGTACAGAATCTGTTAAATCGTTCTAACTGAGGGCTATTCAAACAACTCTCTTGTGGTGAATACTACAGAATGTGTATTTTCATTCACCTACAGATGTAGGATTTTAATTTGAGCCAGTTTGCTACAGCAGGAAAATAATCCTGCAGCAACAGGAAATGTACATTTTTACATGGCTTATAATGAATTTTAAAAAAATTGGTCGGGGTTGATACATTTTTTGTAAGGATAAATCAAGTCTGACATTTCTAAATGGAAATTACAAACTTCAGAAGCCTCGTGACAAATATAATTTGATTATATAATATTTGATTTTAAACCCCAGGAAAGTTAAAATCAAATTAAGATCCTACATCTGTAATATATCATGCCCTTAAATTATCATGCTCTTGGATCCTGAATTAAAGTCATTGAGGCATTTCAGAAAGTGTAATGTGGAATCCTTTGCTCTTAGCTAATCTGGTAGCGCAGGCAAATTTTTAGGAGTGTGATTTTGGTTTTGTGTGACAAAGGCTGTCTTACGGAGTCAGGAATAGAAACACAATCTCTTGTTTACCGTCACTGCATGCAGGTGGTCTCCTCAACAAGCACCTTCTGTTTCATAGAAATTTTAATTTTAACCTTCAAATGTGTTCCTTTGTAAATTGCACAACCAAAATTGATTTCTAGAATGGACACTGAAAACCATTGAAATTGAATGAAATGGCTCAGCACACTGCTTTGTATTGAGTTAAAGGAGATGTGTGTGTGTGTGTGCGTGCGTGCGTGCGAGCGTGCGTGCGTGTGTGTGTGTTTATCAGTGTGTAAAATGCAGATAGTGATCCATGAGCCTTGGGGCCTTCTGATGTCCAGATTAATCCCATCTTCACATGTTTTTTAAAGATAGACATCTGCTAGGATTTAACTCCAGGGGCTCTCAGAAAGGAAGAACGGCTCTGGAGCAGCCCTGATCTGGAAATAGTGTAGCAGTATGTTACTGTAGACAGGTACAGGTACTTCAGTACCGATGACAACCAGGGGCCTCATTTATAAAAAGATTTGTACACACAGATTTAATCCTAAATTGTGCATACAATGCCATTTATAAATGAGGCCCCAGGTGCCCAGACCCATTGCAGACTAGTCTGGACCTGAATGTCGAAGACACATTTTCTTTTGGGGACAATACAGTTAATTGTGCCAATCTAATTTATTTTACATCTTCAAATTCTATTAGGCCAAGATAAAGTAAATCTTTACACTTACGCCAATGTTAATACTGCTTCCAGTGTCTTTGCTGATGTCGGGCCAGCATGGAAGATTTGACACGGTGACAATCAGTTTGAAAAGTTAGAAGAAGGCCATTTGATGAGATCTCTAAGAGCTAATTCTGTCTGTTTGATACCAGAGAAGGCTTTAACCACTGTGAAGTGGATTTAAAAAAGGTTTTGATCCATCCATCTTTTGAGGTTTATTTGTTGTGGATATGAATACCATGTTAAGGTTTTTATTTTAATTTGGAGGAAGATTAATATTTCTGTATATTTAGTATCTTCATGGTCATGTTGTCCTGTGCCCATGTCAACATGACAGCAGAGTTTGTGTGTGTAATAGATGTGAAATGTTTCAAGCGCTGTTTTTGGTTCTTTTGTTTCGCTTGTGTTTGGCTCTCGACATCTAAGTGCTTTGTGTGGCGTTATTTCAAAGAAAACAAAAACAGTGTTTTGTAAAATGCACAAAGTGACCAGCTGTTTGTTTGAAAGCTATTTGAATCAGAAATATATTCCTAAAAGATTCCCTGTTGTGTTTGTTCTTTCTTTCCTACAATACTATGCAACCTGTAGGACTTAGGAACAAACCTTTGTGTGGGTGCGTATGTGTGTGTGCGTGTGTGTGTGTGTGTGTTTTAAAGGGAGCAGAAGAAACTGGATTTAAAAGTTTTAAAATACCTCATCACAATCCCCACTGTATTATTTTGTACCCAAATTACCCCCCTAAATGGTTTAGGCATACTTTAAAATCTAGTCGTCTGTCCGGAAAAAATACACATTTCAAGTTTCAGAGGATTTGCATTGTGAGTATGTGATGGAAACGATGTATCGTGAGATTGACTTCATTTATATTCCTGCTCTCTCATTCATCAACCGTCATACAGTAATGCTTCTGACACCCATACAACACAAAGGCTGTATATTCCATATATAGTGCATTACTTTTGACCACAAGTAGTGCACTATGAAGGGACTAGGATGCCATTGGAGATACAGTTAAAGTTTGGGCACATCAGATCCCAGTTGTCCTCTGAAAAGGACAGTTCTTCCCATCAGTAGAATCTGGTTGTTATCATCCTAATAGGCCAAGCTTTTGCTTTTCTAAGAGCCCCCGCAACGATGCAGCATCTAGACCACGAAGGACAATTTCAAGGTCTGTTGGTTCTTTATAGCACCGCTATACCATAGTAAGTCAGTAACAATGATGTTGGATTTCAAATAGCTGCTATTCAAATAGCTGTTTTACAATATCTTATACAGGCAAACCCCAACCCATGAAACTGAATCATTAAATGATAGTGTTCGACTTGAAAGTGGGGAGGAAAATGAAGCAAAGAGACTCCTGCTCAATATGGAGCAGGTTCATATTCATTTGTCTCTGTATTTATGAATAGACAATGGGGGGAAATAATCAAAGTTTACTGTTGCAGGAACGTACCGTTTAACCTGTTTATTGAAACCCATTTACTCAGTCATAAGGATTGGATTGAGGCATAACCTCACACAGCAGATCTTATTGAGGGATCACCAGTCATGGTAAATTCCCCACCTGATTATTCCAAGGCAGGATAAAAAGAGAAAATAATATCTGAATTCCAACATGGAAATAGGATGCACCCTAAATGACACCTTATTCCCAAAATAGTGCACTACCTTTGACCAGAGCCCTATGGGACCTGATCAAAAGTAGTGCACTGTATGGAGAAAAGGGTGCCATTTGGGGTTCTATTTCCATAATGAATTCAGATATTATTTTCTCTTTGTATCCTACCTTGGAATAATCAGGTGGGGAATTTACCATGAATGTAACGTTTTATGAATATGTTGTATCATTTTCTCATGCCTTCAAACTAAGTAACAGTAGACCTCTCTCAGAGCCCAGTCATAGACATACATAGATAGACCCAGCGGTGTGTGAAAGAGACTCCAAATCCCTTGTTGTTGTTGGAGAGCATTTTGTTCTCTTCCTCTTGGTTGGGTATCTCTGTGTCCTCTAGTCTCCCACGCTGAGACGCCAGACCCCACCGTGTCTCCTCTAGTCTCCCACGCTGAGACACCAGACCCCACCGTGTCTCCTCTAGTCTCCCACGCTGAGACGCCAGACCCCACCGTGTCTCCTCTAGTCTCCCACGCTGAGACGCCAGACCCCACCGTGTCTCCTCTAGTCTCCCACGCTGAGACGCCAGACCCCACCGTGTCTCCTCTAGTCTCCCACGCTGAGACGCCAGACCCCACCGTGTCTCCTCTAGTCTGCCACACTGAGACGCCAGACCCCGCCACGTCTCCTCTCGTTCCCTCCCATGCCGAGATGCCAGACACCGCCACGTCTCCTCTAGTCTCCCACGCTGAGACGTCAGACCCCACCGTGTCTCCTCTAGTCTGCCACACTGAGACGCCAGACCCCGCCACGTCTCCTCTCGTTCCCTCTTCCTTCCTTCCTTCTTTCCTTCTTTCCTAAGGCTCATTCCATGGATTACAGACCTTCTCCCGTCAATGGTTAAAGCTGTACATGCTTCATCTGCTGTGAATGAGTCCAGATTCCCTTTAACATTAGATTTTTCAGATTGAAGAAGATCTGTAATTTCAATCATGGGTCTAATAATGGAAGTCCTTCACAAGGGTTTATGTATCAGCCGACAATCTGTTTGTGTGAGAGTGCAACTATTTACTTTCTTCCAGATTTGTTTATGGAGCAGTTTTATTTTGGTATTCCTCCATATGCTGGCGTTGTTAGCTCCCTACTGAGATAGCGGATCTCCTGCCAAAGACACCACAAAGATGTGGTCAATCTGGTCGTCACTATCTGGTGATGCTAGAAATGATACTTTTCTAACCAGACCTTCACCCGTAAAGACATTTTGCGTACCAAATGGCACCCTATTTCCTATATAGTGCATTACTTTTGACTAGGGCCCATAGGGCTTTCATCAAAAGTAGTGCACTATGTGTAAAAAGTAGTGCACTATGTAGGGAATAGAGTGCAATTTGGGATGCTGGCAGACTCAGCGATATGACGTCATCATACACAGTAGGACAACCACCTACTTAGCTTACAGACATCTGACACTACAGGCGCCTCCTGTTGTCTAATTCATCTATTGTGTTATTTTACACAATTTCAATGACAACAGAAGATGCACAAAGGCCATAAAAACACATTGCCATTTGGTAAAGTGAAGCACACTCCTCTCTGACATCAGAGCTTTGTCTTGTCCCTGGGCTTGCTTCTGATCCCATTCTCCCACGTTTTGAAGAGCTTGTCAAATTATTAACAAAACACACAACAATAACACTGTTATTTCATTTTAAATGGTACTTGATGGTGTGTGTCTCGCTGTCAAATTAGCATCCGTCAGATGTCTTCTGAAGCCTTGAACAGTGGTGATCATCACATGAAATAACTCCCTCCTTAAGGATTACAATACCACGCACACGGTCTAGTCATCAACATTGAGTTTAGTAGCATAAATCCTTTGATTTTTAGGGAGTGTTACAATAGCTACAATACACACAGTGTGATAAAGTTTATTGGGTATTATGATGAAAATCCTTTGCTATTAAAAGGATACTTCAGGATTTTGGAAATGTCTTGTCTCTGTGTGCAGTTTGAAGTGCAGTTTGAAGGAAGTTGCTAACTAGCATTAGCACAATGCCGGGAAGTCTATGGTAACTGCTAGCATTCCAGTAGATACCATAAACTTCCAGTCATTGCACTAACACTCGTTAGCATATGCTCATGAAACTACCTCTAACTTCATCATCATACGGGCTAGGGGGCAGTATTGAGAATTTTGAAAAAAATATATGCCCATTTTTAACTGCCTCCTACACCAACTCAGAAGCTGGGATATGCATATTATTAACAGATTTGGATAGAAAACACTCTGAATTTTCTAAAACTGTTTGAATGGTGTCTGTAAGTATAACAAAACTCATATGGCAGGCAAAAACCTGAGAAAAATACAACCAGGAAATGAGAATTTTGTGGTTGTACTATTTTCGAGTCATTGCTAATAGATCACACAGTGACAAAGGATTCATTTCGCACTTCCTACGGCTTCCACTAGATGTCAACGATCTTTATAAAGTTGTTTGAAGCGTCTATGATGAACAGATACCGGATGACAAGGAAGAGAAGTTGACGTCCCTGGGATGTCGTCACTTCATTATTGCGCGCACCTGCGCGTTCATGTGAGTTCATGTGAGGCGAGACATTTTTCAAAACGTTTTTCAAGACACAGGAGAGGTCGGGTTGAAAAATTACTGATGTTTCACGTTAAAAATGGCCCTAAAGATTGATGCTAAACAACGTTTGACATGTTTGAACGAACGTAAATAGTTTTTTTTTTTACTTTTCGTCGTGACCGTCGTGATGTTTATCTTTCAAATGGTGAAAAATAGTTGATTGTTTGAGAAATTGAAATTATTAGATTCTTGCAGTTTTGAATTTCCCGCCATGGTCTCTTGACAATAAATCCCAATACCGGGATCAGGTCCTCAATAGGATAAAGGGCCTCAATGCCAAAATCTTGAAGTAGCCCTTTAAGTAGACATAATGAAATAATGTTCCTCGGAGCACCCCTTAATCCATTCATGTAAAATGTACTTTCAATTTATATTAGCATCTTTTTTAGTGAGGATGTATATTTGTAAAGCAGGGGATGAGACGATAGACTAACAAACATCAGAGACTGGGCTGAAAGCCTGCATGTTGTCATTCATAACCAACCTAGTGCTGCCATTCATAACCAACCTAGTGCTGCCATTCATAACCAACCTAGTGCTGCCATTCATAACCAACCTAGTGCTGCCATTCATAACCAACCTAGTGCTGCCATTCATAACCAACCTAGTGCTGCCATTCATAACCAACCTAGTGCTGCCATTCATAACCAACCTAGTGCTGCCATTCATAACCAACCTAGTGCTGCCATTCATAACCAACCTAGTGCTGCCATTCATAACCAACCTAGTGCTGCCATTCATAACCAACCTAGTGCTGCCATTCATAACCAACCTAGTGCTGCCATTCATATCCAACCTAGTGCTGCTGAAACTGCAAGAGGGAGAAGCAGGAGCGGCAAATTGGCCAGTTTGGAAATGTAATGGTTTTCGTATATCACTTAAGATACAATTTTTTATTCTCCTGCTGCATCATTATTCTGCTGCTGCATCATTATTCTCCTGCTGCATCATTATTCTCCTGCTGCATCATTATTCTCCTGCCGCATCATTATTCTCCTGCTGCATCATTATTCTCCTGCTGCATCATTATTCTCCTGCTGCATCATTATTCTCCTGCTGCATCATTATTCTCCTGCTGTATCATTATTCTCCTGCTGCATCATTATTCTCCTGCTGCATCATTATTCTCCTGCCGCATCATTATTCTGCTGCTGCATCATTATTCTCCTGCCGCATCATTATTCTCCTGCTGCATTATTATTCTCCTGCTGCATCATTATTCTCCTGCTGCATCATTATTCTCCTGCTGCATTATTATTCTCCTGCTGCATCATTATTCTCCTGCTGCATCATTATTCTCCTGCTGCATCATTATTCTCCTGCTGCATCATTATTCTCCTGCTGCATCATTATTCTCCTGCTGCATCATTATTCTCCTGCCGCATCATTATTCTCCTGCTGCATCATTATTCTCCTGCTGCATCATTATTCTCCTGCTGCATCATTATTCTCCTGCTGCATCATTATTCTCCTGCCGCATCATTATTCTCCTGCTGCATCATTATTCTCCTGCTGCATCATTATTCTCCTGCTGCATCATTATTCTCCTGCTGTATCATTATTCTCCTGATGCATCATTATTCTGCTGCTGCATCATTATTCTCCTGCCGCATCATTATTCTCCTGCTGCATCATTATTCTCCTGCCGCATCATTATTCTCCTGCTGCATCATTATTCTCCTGCTGCATCATTATTCTGCTGCTGCATCATTATTCTCCTGCTGTATCATTATTCTCCTGATGCATCATTATTCTCCTGCTGCATCATTATTCTCCTGCTGCATCATTATTCTCCTGCCGCGTCATTATTCTCCTGCTGCATCATTATTCTCCTGCCGCATCATTATTCTGCTGCTGCATCACTATTCTCCTGCTGCATCACTATTCTCATGCTGCATCATTATTCTCCTGGTCAACAGCTCTGGTCAACAGTAGTGCACTACATAAGAAATAGTGTGCATTTAGGATGTACCCAGTCAGACAGGACCAATCTGTGCATAGAACTATGGGGGGGGGGCACAAGCTCTGGGGGCCAATGCGACAATTTTTTTTAGTTAATAAATCATTTTGACAGTAACCTTCCAAAAGTAATTCCTAAACCTTTTTAATTTCCATATGTACTAGGAAGCTAAGGGTTTGTTTCTTGGGCTTCAGGAATGTGAGTGAAAAAGTTCCTCAGGCCTTGAAAAAGAGCAAAGTATGAGGGGATCTCAGTGAACAAATGCCGTAGTCAAGGCTACAACGGCGACAGTGCAATGAGTGGAGCTTAATCAATTCAAAAGCATACAGCATATCAGTACGAGAGCCTGATGCTTCTTAGGTAGTTCTTTATGCCATCTCCAGTCTCAGAAACGACAGTATGGTTGGCAATTCTCAGTACAGAAAACAGTCGGGCCTGCAACCTGGACCTACAGGTCGTGGTGGAAACATTTGGACGCAAAAAGGGAGGACTTCAGGAGACTAGGTGAGTCTCTTAAATTGGATTTAATTTTATTGAATTACATTTACTTTGAATATTGCAGCCCATTTGTGTAGGCTATTAGCCAGACAAAACCCACTGAGTGGTGGCTGAATTTATCCTCAAGCCGACTACTTTTTCCTCATTGTTAGGCTATTTGAAGTGCAATTTTTATGAAAAAGTGTATAAATAGCAGCTAAACAGCAGCTAAATACGGTATATAGCTATAGATAGTACACTGAATAATGAAACAATCCCCAATAAGCTAGTGTTTTGAGGGTAGACTGACTGTATTATTTGGCATTAATAGACTGGTTTCACGCACAACAACTTTCTATCCAAGCTGGGAGAGAGCACAAGGACGGCTCATGCCATGCAGGTTCAGGTACAATCTGCAATGTTTCCAACTTTAATTACTGAACATGTAATCACATTATTGCCACCAGCCAGCAGTCTAAAAATGCCATCATTGTGACACCGTGTATAGCTTTGTGAAATGTTTAACAAAAATAATGCCCAAATAGGCCTACCACCCCATTTTGACATGTGTATCTGAAATGCAGCCGTAGTTGCGTAAGGCCTACACATTATTTGTGCCTACCAACATGCACAGATCAGCTGACAGGATGAGCACCACCACTAGTTTATCAGAGATTCTTACAGGCTTCATAGGTTACACTTCAATCATTAGAACTACAGGCTACATTTTTGTGACACTACGCAACGAGGGTAAAATGTTATGTGTGGGAGTTTCAGAGGAGCAAACTAAATCAAACTAAGTGTATATTCTAATGTCACAGCTGATGTGTTAGAGAGAAACACACACACACACATGCTATAGCAAGAGAACAGGGAGGGGGTGAAAAAGTAGGCTGTGTAATTTTCATAGTATTGACATTACCTTTACAGTAGCCTATCACACAACGATTGTGTAATACAAATCAATCATAACAGAGTGAAAGTTTGCCTACTGATTTTAGTTTGGTTATACATGCTATTGGTCCTACATACAACATCTGAAATACACAGTGGTATAAAGTACTTAAGCAAAAATACTTTAAAGTACTACTTAAGTTGTTTTTTTGGGTATCTGTACTTTACTATTCATATTTTTGACTACTTTTACTTTTACTTCACTACATTCCTAAGGAAAATTCTGTACTTTTTACTCCATGCATTTTACCTGACACCTAAAAGTACTTGTTACATTTTGAATGTTAGCCGGACAGGAAAATGGTCCAATTCACACACTTATCAAGAGATCATCCCTGGTCATCCTACTGCCTCTGATCTGGAGGACTCACTAAACACATGCTCCGTTTGTAAATTATGTCTGAGAGTTGGAGTGTGCCCCTGGCTATCGGTAAATAAATATAAACTACAAAATGTGGCCATCTGCTTTGCTTAATATAAGGAATTAGAAAATATTCTTACTTGTACATTTTAGCAATTACATTTATATATTTAAAAACAAATACTTTTATAATTTTACTCAAGTAGTATTTTACTGGGTGACTTTCACTTTTACTTGAGTAATTTTCTATTAAGGTATCTTTACTTTTTCTCAAGTATGACAATTGGGTACTTTTTCCACAACTGGAAATACAGCCATATACACAACAAGTGTCCTTTTGAAAGAAAGCACACGGTGTTGAAGACTCTTTACATGAGTCTCAGACAGGGACCGTTGAAAAACTATTGGTCCTGTGTAGAGCATATTTGGTGTACCTCGATCACTTCAGAGGTGAAGTCTGATTTAGTGTTTTCTTTTATTTGGTAGCCCAAGATGTTTTCATTAAAACAGAATACACTGTAACCATCGATTCAGGACCATGGACAGAAGGCTACTGCCAAATCAAATCAAATTTGTCAAACGCTCCGAATACATCAGGTTTAGACCTAACAGCCAAACGCTTACTTACAAGCCCTTAACCAACAATGCTTTAAGAAGTTAAGAAAAAAAAAGTGGTAAGTAAAAAATTGATAAGTAGAAAATAGAAAATAAAAGTAACAAATAATTAAACGGCAGCAGTAAAATAACAATAGCAAGTCTATATACGGTGGGTACCAGTACAGAGTCAATGTGTTGGGCCAGTAATCGAAAGGTTGCTGGATCGAATCCCCGAGCTGACAAGGTAAAGATCTGTCATTCTTTCCCTGAATAAGGCAGTTAACCCACTGTTCCCCGGTAAGCCATCATTGTAAATAAGAATTTCTTCTTAACTGACTTGGCTAGTCAAGTAAAATACAATCTACAAAAAAAATCTTTGTTAAATAAAGGCATCATTTTGAAACAAGTTAGTTGAGGTAATTGAGGTGATATGGTAATAAACAGAGAGTAGCAACAGCATAAAAGAGCGGTCTGGGTAGCCCTTTGATTAGCTGTTCGGGAGTCTCATGGCTTGGGGGTAGGAGCTGTTAAAAAGCCTTTTGGACCTAGACTTGGCGCTCCGGTAACGCTTGCCGTGCGGTAGCAGAGAGAACAGTCCATGACCAGGGTGGGTGGAGTCTTTGACAATTTTTATGGCACTTCCTCTGACACCGCCTGGTATATAAGTCCTGGATGGCAGGAAGCTTGGCCCCAGTGATGTACTGTGTCGTACGCACTACAGAGCTCTGTAGTGCCTTGTGGTCCGAGGCCGAGCAGTTGCCATACCAGGGAGTGATGCAGCCAGTCAGGATGCTCTCGATGGTGCAGCTGTAGAACCTTTTGAGGATCTGAGGACCCATGCCAAATCTTTTCAGTCTCCTGAAGGGGAATAGGCTTTGTCGTGCCCTCTTCACATCTGTCTTAGTGAGTTTGGACCATGATAGTGGACACCAAGGAACTTGAAGCTCTCAACCTGCTCCACTGCAGCCCTGTTGATGAGAATGGGGGCGTGCTCGCTCCTCCTTTTCCTGTAGTCCACAATCCTCTCCTTTGTCTTGATCACGTTGAGGGAGAGGTTGTTGTCCTTGCACCACACGGCCAGCTCTCTGACCTCCTCCCATCAGCACAATGAAAGGATAACTTTAGATGCACTGCCAATTTCAGCATCACCTCAGAGCACAAACAATATGCTACGTTGGTCATCGTCCTTATACCCGTCAAAAAACACAACTGTATATCTATCAATAGCAATTAGACCAGCAAAAGCAAGCAATGAAATTAATTTCAAAGATGCATTGAAGAAAAAGCAAAGGCTTAAACTATACATTACATAAAAAATCTGCCAAACAACCAGGCTTACATGAGGGAAAACCAATGAAGTAATCATTCTGGCATGGCGACCAGGGTAATGCCAGCTTACCATTTAGACGATTTGCAGCCTCCTCCATGCTGTGTTGAACCTCAGGAGAAGTTTCTGATTCCATTCTCCTTCGTGGCGAAATTTACTTGTCAGTTCCCTCTCAAATGCCAGCTGGACAAGCTGTGCTTCTTGTTGATGTAACAAGTGTCACACATTGCTGTAGATGTCCCAAATGTTCATCCAAATCCATGTTTCCGTGCCAACAGCACAGTCGGCATTGCTGACAAAGGGGTGGGGTGTCCGTTTGTTGTTGCGATTTCACTTTGCAAGAATCAATAAACTCTGCTTCCACTGGTTCAGTTTGTTTATATCCAACAGGTCATCAGGTCTTAGTTGCTGAGGTAACAGAGGTGCAGGTGCTTGTTGTAATGTTACCCTCGTGCTGTTGGTGCTAGGCCATGGCTCTTCTCTATCTTGTTGGTCAGCAGACAGTGTGGGGGATGGGCGGGTACTACATTTGCTGCTAGGCTCCTCAACCTCAGTGGTCGGGGCAGCAGGCTGCTCCATGAGCTCGGCATCGCACTCAACATGGTGGATATCCATGCTGATTAGCCAGCTATAGTTATTCAGCTTGCCACTACTAAAACTTAATAAAGCCAGTAGCTACTATCTAGTCTATTATTAACTGTAGCTGTCTCTTTGTGAGAAATAAACGGTCAATTTGACCTCGCCCTGGGTGGGATCCAATGAGCTTCCTAAACAAGGTAATGAAGGCTGTACCTTATGACATTGCATGGCTAGGTGCCTAATCAGAATGCATTTTGAGATTTTAACCACTAAATATGACATTATTACATCCCCCTCCCTCAGATCACCCTGTTGTTGTCTCTGGGTCAGTTTAGGAGAAAGGCTAGGGATTTTTATATTGATAAATGTGTTTGTTTTGTTTGATTGTTCATTGTGTATATAATAGTTGCCATTTATTTAATTTTGTGTTCTAAATTGTGTATAATTTTATTTTCTGTATTGTTCTCAGGGCACATTTGCAAATGAGACCTAGGTCTCAGTGTGTTTTTCCCTGGTTAAATAAAAGTTAAATAAAAAAATTGCCTCTGTCCCGGTCTGTGCTACTGGCAGGCCTGACAACGCTACATTGGCAAAACTGGGCATTTTAATTCATATGCCATTTGTTGTGTTTATGGGGAAACAAAACTGTGTGTGTGGGGGGGTGCACAAATTCTAACGTGGGGGTCCATGCCCGGCTTTGCCACCCCGTGAACTGAAATCAAGTCACGGCTGTCTAAACACAGTCCCTCTAGAGTCTCATCTATACAAGAGAACAGAGAAAACTATGAGATATTTACAGATGGTAAATGTTCCAGTACAAATAAGATGGTAAACTATAGGTTGAAACAAACCACTCTGTTGATGCTCTACCATGAGTAAACTCAGAATGTGTATCTGGCAGTGCATTGTGGACTTATGTTCCACATGATAACTGCCATCCTCTTACCTCCCTAATAGTACTTGTGGGCGCATTATTCCATTACCAGTTTTGCCAGATAAATAGCTAATTTTCTGCTGAGTACAGAAGCCGTATCTTAGTTTTTTCCAACTGCTTACACACGTTTTCAAAACTGTCTCTCCTTTTTTCAAAACTCTACACACAATTCCCAAAACTGCACACACAAAATGCAAAATGCCTCACATCTCCTTCAAAATGTAACACTACATTCAAAATGCCATAAACACATGTTAGAATGAAGCATTTGCATCAAATGGCAAACACTGCTTTCATAATAGTACATTTTTGGATATACCATGTAAACACTGTTGTTCTAAATCTAAAGCTCTTTGGTCTTTCATAGGCTTATATCTACATTTCACTACAATGTTCTACAGTGAAAGTAATCTGCTGAGAGGGGTAACAAGTACACTGTAAACACCAATGCAATGTAGAAACAGAAAATATTTATTAGGCCAAACATTACTGTTGTATACAGTAGCGTACAACAAAACCATAAACATATGTAAACCAAAACTATATTCTTTAGAATACAGTAAAGAACACAATTGTGTGTGTGGGCGGTCACCAGTGCTAAGCTACGCTTCATCTCTTCTCTGGGCTGGGTCTGGCCACAATACTTCGTCCACATCACAAGTTGAAGCTCGCATCCGCTACAAGACCATGGTGCTTGCCTACGGAGCTGTGAGGGGAACGGCACCACCGTACCTTCAGGCTCTGATCAGGCCCTACACCCAAACAAGGGCACTGCGTTCATCCACCTCTGGCCTGCTCGCCTCCCTACCTCTGAGGAAGCACAGTTCCCGCTCAGCCCAGTCAAAACTGTTCGCCGCTCTGGCACCCCAATGGTGGAACAATCTCCCTCACGATGCCAGGACAGCGGAGTCAATCACCACCTTCCGGAGACACCTGAAACCCCACCTCTTTAAGGAATGCCTGGGATAGGATAAAGTAATCCTTCTAACCCCCCCCCCTTAAAAGATTTAGATGCACTATTGTAAAGTGGTTGTTCTACTGGATATTATAGGTGAATGCACCAATTTGTAAGTCGCTCTGGATAAGAGCGTCTGCTAAATGACTTAAATGTAAATGTAAATGTAAGATATGTTTTCTCTTGCCAAACAGCGAGGGAAGTATCTCCTAGCATGGCGTATCCAACCTTGGACAGAGGCAACCTCTATGTCCCCACATGCGTCCTCCATTGCCTGGAGAAGCGGCATGCGGGCATAGGGTTGGCGATCATACACTTTCCAGCGCCAGGCTGAGAAGAATTCCTCTATGGGATTTAGAGAAGGTGAATATGGGGGTAGGTCTTACCCCCACGCTGTCCAGGGACATTGGTAATTGCCCTCTGTCCTATTACATTTCTTCCGCAGCGCCTGGTTTTGGTGAGGTTGAAGCCAACCTCATCCACATAAATAAATTCATGGCGAATTACATGGGCATCCAGCTCCAATACTCTAACAGACAAAAGGATATACAGATGAGTAAATATGGTATGTCTGAAGTACTGGAAGTAGTGTTGCATACATACCTCTACAAAGTCATGTCGCATATTCTTGACTCTGTCAGAGTTCCTCTCAAATGGCACCTTGTAAAGTTGTTTCCTCGTCACTCGGTGCCGTTGGAGGATGCGTTGTATGGTCGACAGGCTTACAGCATTGATGTTGTTAAATATGGTGTCATTATTCAAGATATGCTCTCTTATCTCTCGAATCCTAATTGCATTGTTGGCCAAAACCATATTTATAATTGCAGTCTCTTGTACATCTGTAAACAAGCGTCCTCCATGATGTCTTTGCCTTTCCACTCTGTACAGAATTCAAACACAGTATGTGTTCAGCATAGGAACTGTAAACAATGTACAAAAAAAGGTAGTACAGCATGATAACCAACCTCATTCATTCAATGCAGTGCAGTAAATAGATGGCTTAGAGTTACAAATGTTCATGCAATACTATGCAGTCATACGTATTTTACAGTACATTACTGTAATGCTAAAATAGTCATTAGATAGTTGCATACCTGTTCTCATTTCTGAAGGTTCGAATTATGGACGCCACTGTAAATCGACTCAAGTTGGGCTGGACTCTCAGTCCAGCCTCTCTCGTGGTCAAACCGTGGTTGATCACATGATCAACAAGTGTTGCCCTAATCTCATCAGAGAAGGCTCTCCTTCCTTCTCTTCTTTGCCCTCGTCCACTTCTTCCTCTCCCTCTTCCTCCTACTCCTCCTCCTCTTCCAACTCTTCGTCTTTGAATTTGTCCTCGTTGTTGTCCCCTGCCTCTCCCTCCTACTCCTCTTGCTCTCTGTCCATTGTTGGCATCCATTGTTCAAAACAGGTAATCTGACCTTTGACCTATTTATAGGCCTATACTACAGTAAAACAGTGATTGGTTAGTGATCAGTTAAGCAATGAGTGTTTGCACATGTGAGGAGTGTGTGTGTGACCTGGTGAATAAGTGTAGCATTTTGATTGGTTGTGTTTGGAAAAGGAAAGCAAGTCACTTCCTGTTAGATTTTTGTGTTTTAGGTAGAGAATTGTGTGTAGTGTTTTGAAAAAAGTGTTTTATGCAATTGACAACTGAGTCAAAGGCTGAGAAATAGCTTATGGTTTTGGATATTTGGTGTGTAGTTTTGCATTTTGAGTGAGAGGTTTCAAAAATCGTGTGACATGAAAAGATTTTGTGTGTAAGCAGTTGGAAAAAACTATAATTTGATCATCCTGTTGATGCAGGACTTTTCCTGCACAGCAGGCAATGCAAACTTGTAGTCTATTTAAGGCTTAAAAAGGCTTCTAAAGTTTGTAATTTCCACTTTGAAAAATGTATCAACCCCTAAAAAATATGTCCATTAATTACAATCTACATAATAATTCACATTTCCTGTTGCTGCAGGATTATTTTCCTGCTGTAGCAAACTAGCTCAAATTACGATCCTACATCTGTAGCTTCTCAGAACATCATTTCTGGTCCTTTTGTGTGTGTGTGTGTGTGTGTGTGTGTGTGTGTGTTTGTGTGTGTGTGTGTGTGTGTGTGTGTGCATGCATGTGCATGTGCATGTGCTTGTGAGTGTCTGTGCATGTGTGTGTGTGTGTGTGTGTGTGTGTGTGTGTGTGTGTGTGTGTGTGTGTGTGAGTGAGTTATGAAAGACCTTTCCTACAGTATCTCTTACCAGCCCACAGTGAAGCCACCAATCTACCAGACATGAGATGATTAGACTCGTTAATGCTAATTTGTTATGACAGGAACAATTTAATCCCTGTGTTTTTGTGTGGAGGAAATCATTTTGACAGTGCCACTAATTGCAGTGTTACTAGAAGAAGCCACTTCCACTGGGAGAGGAACATCATTTTGCAGATAATTACATTGTCCTAACACTAAACAAGCTGGGATTACTACATGTTACTAAACATATTGTTCATTATTGTTTTAACAAATTAGTTACTTCGTTTAGAATCATTTTTCTGTTATAAAGGGGATACAAAGCTAGTACACACACAACGCACGCATGCACACACACACACTGTAAATGTTTATCTCTGACATCTGCATAGTCCGGTCATAGTTTTTCCCTGTCTGCATAGTCCTGTCATAGTTTTTCCCTGTCTACATAGTCCTGTCATAGTTTTACCCTGTCTGCATAGTCCTGTCATAGTTTCACCCTGTCTGCATAGCCCTGTCATAGTTTTACCCTGTCTACATAGTCCTGTCATAGTTTTACCCTGTCTGCATAGTCCTGTCATAGTTTTACCCTGTCTGCATAGCCC
Source organism: Salmo trutta (assembly GCF_901001165.1). Classification (NCBI taxonomy): domain Eukaryota; kingdom Metazoa; phylum Chordata; class Actinopteri; order Salmoniformes; family Salmonidae; genus Salmo; species Salmo trutta. The sequence continues at coordinate 31,181,624 of NC_042990.1, forward strand.
TGTCATAGTTTTACCCTGTCTACATAGTCCTGTCATAGTTTTACCCTGTCTGCATAGCCCTGTCATAGTTTTACCCTGTCTGCATAGTCCTGTCATAGTCCTGTCTGCATAGCCCTGTCATAGTTTTACCCTGTCTGCATAGTCCTGTCATAGTTTCACCCTGTCTGCATAGCCCTGTCATAGTTTTACCCTGTCTGCATAGTCCTGTCATAGTCCTGTCTGCATAGTCCTGTCATAGTTTTACCCTGTCTGCATAGTCCTGTCATAGTCCTGTCTACATAGTCCTGTCATAGTTTCACCCTGTCTGCATAGTCCTGTCATAGTATTTCCCTGTCTGCATAGTCCTGTCATAGTTTTTCCCTGTCTACATAGTCCTGTCATAGTTTTTCCCTGTCTACATAGTCCTGTCATAGTTTCACCCTGTCTACATAGCCCTGTCATAGTTTTACCCTGTCTACATAGTCCTGTCATAGTTTCACCCTGTCTACATAGTCCTGTCATAGTTTCACCCTGTCTACATAGTCCTGTCATAGTTTCACCCTGTCTACATAGTCCTGTCATAGTTTCACCCTGTCTGCATAGCCCTGTCATATTTTTCCCTGTCTGCATAGTCCTGTCTGTAAGCAATGACCTGTGACCTGAATAGCAGAGGTCATTTGGAATGTTTGCATAACCAACCGTTGAGATATTCATGCATTCACACGCGCTGATGTCGTCATGATGACTATTTCGGATAAGCTTGGAATTGTTAGGAGTGAGGCTAAAGGGGCCACACAATATTATATAAAGGATAATCAAATGGAAGAGTTTAGTTGACCTCAAGTTCAAGTCTGTTTGAAGTTTAAAATGGCAAACAGCTATATGGGCCTAAACCCTTTGCCTTGTACTGTAGCAATGCTCTCCAGGATATTGTATAAATAGATATGACTGCATGGTTTGGTGTTTATCTATTCCGCCCCATGCTCACAGCAGAGGACAACTGTGAATTAGATTGACAGGCAGCAGGAGATGGATAAAGAATTGACTGTGCCCTCATGGCTGAGATTCATAAAGCCAATTGTTTTGTCATTAATTCAGAGTGTCATACCATTATTAACCAAGGATACACATCTCAATTGGAGACGGATGGGTTTTATTTAACTCAATGCTGGCCGTATTTCAAATAGGTCCCAAATAGTACCCTATTCCCTACATCGCTCACTACTTTTGACCAGAGCCCTATGGGAGCCCTATGGGAGCACTATGGGTCCTGGTCAAATGTAGTGCACTACATAGGTAATAGGGTGCCATTTGGGTGTAAAGTAGTGCACTATATAGGGAATAGGGTGCCATTTGGGTGTAGCCTATGATGAAATAGGATCACATGTTTAAGTAAGGCTGATGCTTGCTCTGAGGGGAACGTAGAACCTTGGACATCAGCGGTTAGATTCTAGAAGGGTACAGATTGAAACATTTCAATCCAAGTTCCACATCCCTCATCCTCCACGGTGCTAGAACAGTTTTACGAGGTGTCCCAGGCATAGCGGGAGCAGCGATAACTTGTTTCCGTTTGATATTCCGCAGGTATAAATTCATCATCTGCTAGCTTCAATAAACACCAGGTTGAAAGGTGTCTGGAGGCTAGTCAGCTAGACGGCAACTTTGATGGAAATTAACTAGAGCTACTGTAGGTGTGTGTGTGTGTGTGTGTGTGTGTGTGTGTGTGTGTGTGTGTGTGTGTGTGTGTGTGTGTGTGTGTGTGTGTGTGTGTGTGTGTGTGTGTGTGTGTGTGTGTGGACTAATGGTTGCAGGCAAGGCCTCCTACCTTATCATACACTCTAAAGGTAGTGTTTTCTCCTAGGAGGGCTACAGACCAGGGCAGTTTGGAGCTGCACAGCACCCAGAGATAGGGCTTGTTGTTGAAAGCCATTCAGGCCTGCCTCGGGCACCAATATCTAAGACATCACTATATCCCTGTCAGGCCTGAGTGGAGGCTCTGTAATTATCTATTTCAGGCCAAACGTCTCCAGATATCCTAAGGTAAACTCATTATGGATGATGGGGTTTGGTGGGTTTTCTGCTGGTACAGCACAGACAATGGGAAAGGGGGATACCTAGTCAGTTGTACAACTGAATGCCTTCAACTGAAATGTGTCTTCCGCATTTAACCCAGCCCCTCTGAATCAGAGAGGTGCGGAGGACTGCTTTATTCAACATCCATGTCTTCAGTGGCCAGGGAACACTGCCTTGCTCAGGGGCAGAACGACAGATTTTTACCTTGTCAGCTCGGGGATTTCGATCCAGCAATCTTTCAGTTACTGGCCCAACGCTCTAACCACTAGGCTACCTGGCATAGGCTACTGATGAAAGAGAACATTTTTCAACTGAAGAGTGGAAATTCAAGCGGAAATTTTACTTTTACCCACACACAGATGTTTTTAAAGGTATCTCGGGACTCAGGAGACAGGTTGGAAATCATTTCTTTCTCCTCAGACCCTCCCTCCATTGTATCCCACTCAGATGGTGTGATATGCTGCCAATCTGCTCCAAGACACGAAGGCCCTGAAGGTGAAGCGAATTATAATCCCAATGATGAATGAGATGACAGGAGTGAGAGGCAGCAGAGGAGAGTGGGAGGAGGAAGGAGGAAGGAGAGGAGGGAAGGGAGGGAGGGAGGGGGCAGCGGAGAGGTAAATCTGAGGATTTGTTGGTGAGAAATGACTTGCATTTCTCCCTCCTGTAGTAGATCAAAGCTACTGTATGCCTGTCACCACTAGCAGTACTATACACACTCTCCCTTTCCTTCATGTGAAACTTCAGTCAGGTACTGTAACGCAGCAGTGACACCAGTGTGAACTGAAGATTAGATTTGCATAAATAGGAAAACTAAATAAATTCTTAGGACTGTTGTGGTGTACCTGTTTGTAGTAGTAAGAAGGGAATCTAGTGTAAGGAATATATAGACTGTGAAGTTTGAGTCAGGTAGCTGTGGCTGTGACACCCTGCTGTGAACCGGAGATTACATATGCATAAATAGGAAAACGAAGTCCGAATTCTTAGGATTGATTGTGCGCCAGAAGGATGAATCAATTTCAGTATGACAAGACCAGGATCAGTGAATGTAGCCTGGTTCCAGATCTCGTTGTGCTGTACAGCCAACTCCTATGGTCATTGAAACACAGCACAAACAGATCTGGGACCAGGCTACTGTGAGAAAAAGTGCTCATAATTTTTTCAAAGACAAATAATTTAGCAAAGAGTAGAAGATAAACTGATGTTAACCTCACTAGGGTAGGGGGCACTATTTCCACCTCCGGATGAAAAGCGTGCCCAAAAGCAAGGGTATGCATATTCTTGGTATCATTTGAAAGGAAACACTCTGAAGTTTGTGGAAATGTGAATTGAATGTAGGAGAATATAACACAATAGATCTGGTTGAAGATAATATAAGGAAAAAACATTTGTTTTCAGTTTTTTATTGTTGTTTCATCATCTTTCAAATGAACAAGAACAGCCTAACATTGAGATAGGATGCTGGGGATAATTTGAATGAAGAACATAAGAGGGCAACAATAGTTGAGCAAAGTGTCAGACAGATAACTTCAAGAATGAGCGAGCTACATGACATTGAGCATGAAGTCACCTAGGTGTCCCACGCAAATGTACCCAAATGTATGTACCCAAAATTTGTACAGTGATACACCACTGGTTGAAGGAGCAGAAGGGACAGAGGTAGAGGGGACAGAAGGTGCTGCAGTGGACTTGCTGTAGCTAGCAAGCTCCTGGATGAGCAGTTCCCTGAAGGCTAGCTGTGAGATGGGGGGCTGTCCACAGCTCTTAGCCATTTCCTTCTGGAGGATGAAGGAATTTACCACAGCAATGTCGATGAAATGATAGAAAAATGTCTTGTACCATTTCATTGTCTTGTGGAGAACATTGTAGTATCCTATCAGTGCGTCTGACAGGTCCACACCACCCATGCCCTTGTTGTAGTCCTTTACACCAGCTGGAATGTGGACATATTTTGTGGTCCATGCACCGGTACCGTCCTTCACACGCCTGATGATGTGATCGCCACTGAAGGACTTGTGGATAGTTGTGCACATGACCACCTCTCTGGTATCCATCCACTTTACAAAGAGCAGGCCATCTTCACGAATCCATCGCATGGCTACCATCCTCTCATCTATGGACAGGTTCTGGGTGGGCTGGAAATAGGTCTTACAGGCCTCAACGATGTTGGTGTAGAGAGGTTTGATTTTGCAGAGCCTATCACACCTTGGTGTGCCTCTCTTCTTGTCATTCTCCCCACCAACTTTTGGGTCACTGATGTGAAGCGCCCGTGAGACAGCCAGAAATCTTTTACAAGACATCACAGTGATGGGGAAAGGCAGTTGATAGAGAGCTGCGTTTTCCAGTAGTCCCTCAGAGTTTTCAACTTCACCAGCCACATGTAAATGACCAGTGAAAGGTAGCAGAAAAGGTCTGACATGGAAAAGGTCTTCCATATCTCTTTCTTTCCTGCCTGCTTCTTAGCACCATACTTATTCGTGTTAGACGCCAGGGAATCAATAACAGACGAGGTGAAAAACAGTTGAAAAAGTTGAAGGGGGCTAACCCTAACACTAATTCTAACCTTAACCCTAAACTACACTAATTCTAACCTTAACCCTCAACCCCATAGACATTGCATTTGACCTTGTGGGGACTAACAAAATGACCTCAGTTGGTCAAATTTTAGTTTGTTTACTGGGGAATTCTGGTCCACACAAGTATAAGTAAACACGTCCAGTGTGACACACACACACACACACACACACACACACACACACACACACACACACACACACAGTGTCAGCGCAGCAAAGCAGAACCCTGTGTAAATGCCATTCTAAGAAACACTGTCGCGGTTTCAGATTTCAACTTTTCTGTTGACTTCACTCTGACTAGGTTGAGTCACTTCAGTGAACCTTAAGGCCGTGGCTTTCCGTGGGGAAAATGGGAAAAGGGGGAAGCAGGAAAGAAACATTGAACTACGAAACAACACACTGATGGAAATGGATGGGATAGAATACAAATGTCCTAAAAATAGAAGAGAGAAATTAAGTCAATATTGGATCAAGCCTTTAAACAACATTCAGTGGTCCATGACAGACAGTAGATGGTGTAGTAAGTAGTCCATGATGGACTCTACAACCAAATAGTGTTGCCCACTGCAACTTTGTTGCTGTCGTCCTTTAATCCACAGATGGAATAGAGCTAGTGCCAGGCAACTGTGCTGTAAGTACTAAGAAGGTTAATTGTATTCGATTTTAGTATTCGTCTGTTTCTTTTTCTTTGAACAAACCAACAGCATTCTGATAGGATGTGCCATCTACCAGATGTGGCATTATGCATTCACACGCACACACACACACACACACACACACACACACACACACACACACACACACACACACACACACACACACACACACACACACACACACACACACACACACACACACACACACACACACACACACAGATAGGATATATACCTCTATATTCCTGGGATGTTATCTGTGCCATTCCAAGGGCAACATCCTGTAAGGCAGGTCGGTTGAAGCCCCAAAATGCTTTTTTGTCTATTCGACACAAACCTAATCTAACTGCCATGTTGGATTTCTCTGTTACAGTAAAAGGTCAGACTGCATCTATATTAGTCATACAATGGACTAAAGAGAAAACAGGCTTTACATTGGCTTGTATTCAGTATATAGGACACAGGACACAGCCATTCCTTTAAGGGGTACGGATAGCCAAATTCAATATATTTTGAAGCAATTCTGTCTAAAATGTTTTTTTTACCCTGCAAATGGAGAAAGGTGACGGAGCCATTTTCAGTTTCAATGGGTATGACTCCTCTGCTCTAGACTACAATCAGTCAAAAGACTAGCTTACTGCAAAACACAAAGAGATATCTTAGAGTAGCTGTATGTATCATTGACGACAGTGAAAACTTTTATGGGACCCAAAGGGAGAATTCATCAGCCGTCATTAGCTAACAAATTGTTACAACAACACAGTGATGTTTCTCAATGAATTGACAGAGACCAGCAGATATCAACCAGAACAAAAACATTGAGACAGCTTTTGTTTTAGGACAGAATATATAATGGTCCAATATTTCATGGCTATTTGACCTTATCTGTCCTGTTCTATATATTCTACATTTTAACTATAATTTTACATTATACAGATCTGCTATCTTTAATTTGACCCGTTTCTCACAACAGGAATATAATCCTACAGCAACAGTTAATTATTATGTGGATTTTAATTCATAGACATTTTTGTAGGGATTTATTTATTGTTCATTAGGGCAAATCAAGTATGACATTTTAAAGTGGGAATTACAAAATGAAGGAGCCTGTTTAAAAATCCAATACACTACAAGTTTGCAATTCCTGCGCTGCAGGAAAAGTCTCAACGACAATAGCGTGATCATCTTAAGAGAGCACATCTTATTGGTCTACATTCTGAATCAATGGTATTGCTTCTACAGGACAGTGCAGCGCACATTTGTGATAATAATTAAGAAAAAAACACCCCTGCTGACAAGACTGTGAGAAAACTATCTGAATTGGATTCCCAGACACAATACAAAAGAGAGGGCCAACTTTTGTTGTCCCAGTACCCAAAATACATCCCTCTGCTAAGCAGCTTTGTGACATGCAACACAGCAAGGCCGGAGACCATGGAATTATCTATCTAAAACCATCTATTTGGGTATTTTTTGGTTTTGTTTATCGTAGCATGAATATTCATTTAACTTGTACACACGTCATACGTCTATTTTTTTGTTATTTATAATTTAGAACAAATAACAAACTAAGTGCCTGCAAACAACAGTAGCTCAGTAGGGAATCAGCATACAGACTATCATACAGCTATTAAAGAACAGAATAAAATAGGGAAATAACAGAATATAATGTATTTACAGGGTCAATGTGACAAAGAAGGCACAAACAAACAGATAAAACAGAAAAGTAAAATAATAGTTGACTGGTTTTTCAATATCCTTCGTTCTAATCATCAAGATCTGAAGCACTGACAACAAACTGACTTGAGACCTAGACAAATGTCTTGGTCTGAGAAGGAAGGAAATTGGCCTGTGTTTGCATCCCGAATGGCACTCTATTCCCTATATAGTGCACTACTTTGACCAGGGCACATAGGGCTCTGGTCAAAAGTAGTGCACTATATAGTGAGTAATGTGCCATTTGGGGTGGACTCTGTGTGTTCACAGCTCTCTCATTAAGACTGGGAGCTCCTCTTCTAAAGGCCTTCACGTTTTTACATTTGACCAATCTAATTTCCAACGATAACCTGTCATTTACTGAAAATAACTTCAATATCCACTTCACAAAGGAAGACAATTGATTCCTTTGTGAACTTGAGCAATGTTATTAACAAAATGAAGAGGGTAAAGAAGAAATGAATGCAGACTGTGTCTTTTATGTACATACATGTCAAGATCCACAGTTCTGAGTGGTCCACACAGGTTCCATCAGGAGTACCAATCAACTAGCACGTGTCTTGGTAATAGTATCCTTTAGAATAGATCCACCGTTTCATCGATACCCCATTCAGTAAAACAGTAGAAAGTTGTTACCCATTTAGACTGTGTGTTTAGATTCAATGGTGCTTGAAGGAGCAATCGGTTTACCGGTACTAGTGATGAACCAGACCATAGCGAAACGGTTTGTGCCTTTTTCCGTCATCATCTCTCCCTCTTTCTGTTTTTTATTGCTTTGGTACTATTTTCAAAAGTATGTGGTAAAATCTCACAACTCTTAGTACAAAACTCATAACAGATCATCAAAACGGCTATTATTGTTTTAACTTTAAGCACATTTTCAATTGACTAAGTACAACACACAAAATCACACAAAATCATCTAGAAACACCGTTCATATAAAGTAATTGCCTTTCACAACGCAATGCTCACAATACTTTTCATATGATTATCTTCTCATTTCTTTAAATACATTTTACCATCACTTAATCCAACTGTGCTTAATTGTTAACCACTTCACCATTTGGTTAACCTATAGATTTTAAACTGGTTTGTCTACTATATATGGATTTTGAGAACTACAGAAATAGAATGTGTGTTTGTAAAGTTTAAACATCTAAATGACATGTATGATACATGATAACCATACATAATGACTACTGGTTATTGCTAATTGACTTTACATAGTGGTAACTACAATTGGTCACCATATAGTTGATCATGCAGAGATTGTTGAGTGTAGGTCTTTCAGAGCATGCAGTTGCATGGTTTGTTAACTATCTGTCTGATAGAACTCAGAGCACTCAATTTGATGGGCTTATGTCTGTTAAAGTGTCTGTCTTTAATGGTGTGCGCCAAGGCTCTGTACTAAGGTCCCCTCTTATTCACTATTTATATAAAGAATTTAGACAAAAATGTCCAAAATGCGCAACTTCATTTGTATGCTGATGATACTGTTATTTACTGTTGTGCCCCGTCTCTTACAAAAGCTTTCCAGAACTTGCAAACTGCTTTTTATACTGTTCAACATACCTTGTGTCAATAGAAGCTTATCATCAATACTGACAAAACTAAATTAATGGTGTTTTCTAAAGCAAGAAATAGACCTGTGACCCTTTCACCTATTACTACCTGTCAGGGCAAGGAGATTGAGGTTGTAACCTCATATAAATATCTTGGAATTTTGATTGATGATGGCCTCTCTTTTAAAATGCATATTCAACAACTTACAAATAAATTGAAGTTGAAATTGGGATTTTATTTTAGGAATAAGGCCTGTTTTTCTTTTGAAGCCAGAAGGAGGCTAGTATCAGCTACATTTATGCCTTTACTAGACTATGGGGATATTTTATATATGAATGCTTCCGCTCAGTGTTTGAGATCAATTGACACCCTTTACCATGGCACTCTGAGATTTATTTTAAATTGCAAAACCCTTACGCACCACTGCACTTTGTATACCAGGGTTGGCTGGCCTTCTCTAGTCACTCGTAGGCTCAGTCACTGGTATACTTTTATTTACAAAGCCATTTTGGGTTTACTACCTTTTATTTGGGCATTTTTATTGTTCAGAAATGTGGTGTGTACAATCTTCGTTCACTGGACTTTATCCTGCTAACTGTTCCAAATGTCCGAACTGAATTTGGTAAAAGGGCTTTTATGTACTCTGCACCATTGTCTTGGAACGCCTTACAAAATACTTTTAAACTGGAAGAACTTGTCCCGATTGGTATTTTTAAATCACTGATGAATGATCTTGAGACTGATTCCCTGACATGTCAATGTTTTTAATTTGCTGTTTTGATTTTGTTATACTCTTGTGAATTCTATGGTTTTTACTAGATTACTGGTAGTTTTTCATGTTGTTTGTCTGTAATTTTTGTAATGACTTGGTGCTGCCTATCTTGGCCAGGGCGCTCTTGAAAAAGAGATTTTAAATCTCAATGAGCCTTTCCTGGTTAAATAAAGGTTAAATAAATAAATATATATATAAAGAGGGAGTGTGAACACTTGCAATTTCTTTCAACATGGAGCGGTGGACAAGGGGCCCGTCAGAGAGGTGGTCATGGGCCCCATCAAAGAGGTGGAGAAGGGCCCCATCAAAGAGGTGGAGAAGGGCCCCATCAAAGAGGTGTACATGGGCCCCATCAAAGAGGTGTACATGGGCCCCATCAAAGAGGTCAAAAAGGTGGGCATGGGCCCCATCAAAGATGTCAAATAGGTGGGCATGGGCCCCATCAAAGAGGTGGGCATGGGCCCCATCAAAGAAGAGGGCATGGGCCCCATCAAAGAGGTCAAAAAGGTGGGCATGGGCCCCATCAAAGATGTCAAATAGGTGGGCATGGGCCCCATCAAAGAGGTGGGCATGGGCCCCATCAAAGAGTTGGGCATGGGCCCCCTCAAAGAGGTGGGCATGGGCCTTATCAAAGAGGTGGGCTTGGGCCCCATCAAAGAGGTGAGCATGGGCCCCATCAAAGATGAAGGTATGGGCCCCATCAAAGAGGTTAAAGAGGTGGGCAAGGGCCCTATCAAAGAGGTGGGCATGGGCCCTATCAAAGAGGTGAGCATGGGCCCCATCAAAGAGGAAGGTATGGGCCCCATCAAAGAGGTTAAAGAGGTGGGCAAGGGCCCTATCAAAGAGTTGGGCATAGGCCCCATCAAAGAGGTGAGCATGGGCCCCATCAAAGAGGAAGGTATGGGCCCCATCAAAGAGGTTAAAGAGTTGGGCAAGGGCCCTATCAAAGAGGTGGACATCAGAGATAGGGAGGCAGATGGCAGGGAACGTTTTAATTTTTAAAAATAATGATTTATTACAAAAAACACAAGGAAGGGGTAACATTAAAGTATTAGAACATGAAGGACAAACAATACAGCATCATGACACTATCAAACATGTATCAGTCTTTCCGCAACAGAGCTATCGCTACCTTATATGTGATGGTGCGTGTGCATGAAAATTAAAAATACAATTAATTCCATTCCCCACCCCCAAGAACCCCCCAATGCACCAACAACCAAGAGAATGAACTAAAGAGAAAAAAGAAAAAGACAGAAGAAAACCGCAAACAACAATGCAAAAAAAAACTAAAAATAAACATTGAAATTTAAAACAAAGGACATCAAGGACAACTGAAATCATAACAGCAATACCTACTTTATATGTTTGTGTGCATGTCTGGCACTATTACATGTATGTGTGTGTTCTTGTATGTGTTTATTTGAATGAGAGTGTGTGTATATGCATGTGTACAAACACCTGCACGGCATCAGCCTCAGGCAAACCGGCATTAGTTGTAAAAACACTGTCACTTAGTGTCATTCAAATATACTTTTATTATGTTTAATTTTGACATTTTTTTTCCTTTAACGGCAGGGAACTGTTGTGTCTAATGAAGCCAGGGCCATCGTCGTTGACCATGTGGTAAACAGAGGCCTTACCATGGCAGAGGCTGATTAGTTAGGTTAGTTCACCCCAATCTGAAAAGATCAACTATCAATTTGATCATGAGAACATTTCACCAAGAAAACTGGTAAGTTTGCAGGATATGCACTATGCTTTACCATTACATTTACAGTAAATGATATATTGTAATGCATGTCCATTCACAAATCATGTTCCAGTATTCTTCCAGTATGATCTATAGACAGTAGACTCTGTTCTACCCTCAGAATTGACAGAAGACCCCATGGTGGTGGCCGTGGCTGTGTGCTGACCAACCAGCAGGAGTGGACATCGGTGGAAATGGTGAGGGCCAGGAATGACATATGGCTGTCCGCAATAAAGCAGGCCATTGAGAAGAACGATGATACCTTTACCAAAGTGGCATCCATCAGCCTACCAACAGTCACCCGAGACACTAGGTATCGATGAAATACATTTACCTGGTGCCTTTTGAGAGAAACAACGACCGAGCAGGCCTGTCAAGGTGAAGGGGTCCCCTATTTCATTGTGTGGGACAATGATGGCGCTGACAGAGATGGTCGCCTCGCTTCGCGTTCTTAGGAGACTATGCAGTATTTAGTTTTTTTTATGTATTATTTCTTACATTGTTACCCCAGGAAATCTTAAGTCTTATTACATACAGCTGGGAAGAACTATTGGATATAAGAGCAACGTCAACTTACCAACATTACGACCAGGAATACAACCTTCCCGAAGCGAATCCTCTGTTTGGACCACCCAGGACAATGGATCAGATCCCAATAGGCGACACAAAACAACGGTGCCGCAGAAGGGGCAGACAGAGCGGTCTTCTGGTCAGGCTCCGTAGACGGGCACATCGCTCACCGCTCCCGAGTATACTACTCGCCAATGTCCAGTCTCATGTCAACAAGGTATACGAAATTTGAGCAAGGGATGCCTTCCAGAGAGACATCAGTGATTGTAACATTCTCTGTTTCATGGAAACATGGCTCACTCGGGATATGTTGTCAGAGTAAGTACAGCCACCCGGTTTCTTCACGCATCGCGCCGACAGAAACAAACATCTCTCTGGTAAGAAGCAGGGCGGGGCTGTTTGCCTTATGATTAACGAGTCGTGGTGTGATCATAACAACATACAGGAACTCAAGTCCTTTTGTTCACCTGACCTAGAATTGCTTACAATCAAATGCCGACCGCATTATCTAGCAAGAGAATTCTTTTGAAATATAGTCACAGCCGTGTACATCCCCGCCAAGCATACACCTCGACGGCCCTGAAAGAACTTCATTGGACTCTATGTAAACTGGAAACCACATATCCTGAGGCTGCATTTATTGTAGCTGGGGATTTTAATAAAGCTAATCTGAAAACAAGGCTCCCTAAATTTTAGCAGCATATCGAATGCGCGACCTGGGCTGGAAAAATTCTGGACCCATGCTACTCTAACATCCGCGATGCATACAAAGCACTCCCTCGCCCTCCTTTCGGCAAATCTGACCACAACTCCCTTTTGTTGCTCCCAGCCTATAGACTCTAACTAAAGCAGGAAACGCCCGTGCTCAGGTCTGTTCAACACTGGCCAGACCAATCTGATTCCACGCTTCAAGATTGCTTCGATCACGTGGACTGGGATATGTTCCGGATAGCCTCAGACAACAACATTGATGTATACTGTATGCTGATTCGGTGATCGAGTTTATTAGCAAGTGCATCGGTGATGTTGTACCCACGATGACTATTAAAACCTTCCCCAACCAGAAACCGTGGATTGATGGTAGCATTCGCGCAAAACTGAAAGTGCCAACCACTGCTTTTAATCATGGCAAGGCGACCGGAAACATGACCGAATACAAACAGTGTTCGGTTCCTCTCCTTGTTTGACAACAAGGTATACAAGTTGGTCCCTCTCCTTGTTCGGGCGGCGTTCGGCGATCGACGTCACCGGCATTCTAGCCATCGCCGATCCACTTTTCATTTGCTATTTGTTTTGTCTTTGTCTTACACACCTGGTTTCAATTCCCCAGTCACTTGTTCATTATTTAACCCTCTGTTCGCCCATGTCTGTTTGTGAGTAATTGTTTATTGTAGTGCGGTCCGTAATTGTGGCCTGGGATTTATTGACATGTTTTGTTATTTATTGTTGAGTAAAATTGCTTACATTACTCATATCTGCTGTCCTGCGCCTGACTCATCTACATCAACCACGCCTCCAACTCAATCATCAAGTTTTCAGACGACACCACAGTGGTAGGCTTGATTACCAACAGCGACGAGACGACCTACAGGGAGGAGGTGAGGGCCCTCAGAGTGTGGTGTCAATAAAATAACCTCACACTCAACATCAACAAAACAAAGGAGATGATCGTGGACTTCAGGAAACAGCAGAGGGAGCAGTCCCCTATCAATATCGATGGGACAGTAGCGGAGAAGGTGGAAAGTTTTAAGTTCCTCGGCGTACACATCACTCAGGAGGCTGAAGAAATTTGGCTTGTCACCAAAAACACTCACAAACCTCTACAGATGCACAATCGAGAGCATCCTGTCAGGCTGTATCACCGCCTGGTACGGCAACTGCTTCGCCCACAACCGTAAGGCTCTCCAGAAGGTAGTGAGGTCTGCACAACGCATCACCAGGGGCAAACTACCTGCCCTCCAGGACACCTACACCACCCGATGTCACAGGAAAGCCAAAAAGATCATCAAGGACAACAACCACCCAAGCCACTGCCTGTTCACCCCGCTATCATCCAGAAGGCGAGGTCATCAAAGCTGGGACCGAGTGACTGAAAAACAGCTTCTATCTCAAGGCCATCAGACTGTTAAACAGCCATCACTAACATTGAGTGGCTGCTGCCAACATACTGACTCAAATCTCTAGCCACTTTAATAATTAAAAATTGGATGTAATAAATGTATCACTAGTCACTTTAAACAATGCCACTTTATATAATATTTACATACCCTCCATTACTCATCTCATATGTACAGTTGAAGTCGGAAGTTTACATAACCTTAGCCAAGTTAAACTCAGTTTTTCACAATTCCTGACATTTAATCCTAATAAAAATTCCCTGTCTTAGGTCAGTTGGGATCACCACTTCATTTTAAGAATGTGAAATGTCAGAATAATAGTAGAGAGAATGATTTATTTCAGCTTTTATTTCTTTCATCACATTCCCAGTGGGTCAGAAGTTTACATACACTCAATTAGTATTTGGTAGCACTGCCTTTAAATTGTTTAACTTGGGTCAAACGTTTCAGGTAGCCTTCCACAAGCTTCTCACAATAAGTTGGGTGAATTTTGGCCCATTCCTCCTGACAGAGCTGGTGTAACTGAGTCAGGTGGGTAGACCTCCTTGCTCGCACAAGCTTTTTCAGTTCTGCCCACAAATGTTCTATAGGATTGAGGTCAGGGCATTGAGATGGCCACTCCAATACCTTGACTTTGTTGTCCTTAAGCCATTTTGCCACAATTTTGGAAGTATGCTTGGGGTCATTGTCCATTTGGAAGACCCATTTGCGACCAAGCTTTAACTTCCTGACTGATGTCTTGAGATGTTGCTTCAATAAAGCCACATAATATTCCTCCCTCATGACACCATCTATTTTGTGAAGTGCACCAATCCCTCCTGCAGCAAAGCACCCCCACAACATGATGCTGCCACCCCCGTGCTTCACAGTTGGGATGGTGTTCTTCGGCTTGCAAGCGTCCCCCTTTTCCTCCAAAGATAAAGTCATTATGGCCAAACAGTTCTATTTTTGTTTCATCAGACCAGAGGACATTTCTCCAAAAAGTACAATCTTTGTCCCCATGTGCAGTTGCAAACCGTAGTCTGGCTTTTTTATGGTGGTTTTGGAGCAGTGGCTTCTTCCTTGCTGTTTTACTGTGGATATAGATAATCTTCTACCTGTTTCCTCCAGCATCTTCACAAGGTCCTTTGCTGTTGTTCTGGGATTGATTTGCACTTTTCGTACCAAAGTACGTTCATCTCTAGGAGACAGAATCCGTCTCCTTCTTGAGCAATATGACAGCTGCGTGGTCCCATGGTGTTTATACTTGCGTACTATTGTTTGTACAGATGAACGTGGTACCTTCAGGCGTTTGGAAATTGCTCTCAAGGATGAATCAGACTTGTGGAGGTCTACAATTGTTTCTAAGGTCTTGGCTGATTTCTTTTGATTTTCCCATGATGTCAAGCAAAGAGGCACTGAGTTTGAAGGTAGGCCTAGAAATACATCCACGGATAAACCTCCAATTGACTCTAATGATTTCAATTAGCCTATCAGAAACTTCTAAAGCCATGACATAATTTTCTGGAATGTTCCAAGCTGTTTAAAGGGACAGTCAACTTAGGGTATGGTAACTTCTGACCCACTGGAATTGTGATACAGTGAATTACAAGTGAAATAATCTGTCTGTAAACAGTGGTTGGAAAAATTACTTGTGTCATGCACAAAGTAGATGTCCTAACCGACTTGCCAAAACCATAGTTTGTTGACATGAAATTTGTGGAGTGGTTGAAAAACGAGTTTTAATGACTCCCATCTAAGTGTATGTAAACTTTCGACTTCAACTGTATATACTGTACTCTATACCATCTACTGCATCTTGCCTATGCTGTTTGGCCATCGC
The DNA here is from genome assembly GCF_901001165.1 of Salmo trutta. NCBI lineage: Eukaryota > Metazoa > Chordata > Actinopteri > Salmoniformes > Salmonidae > Salmo > Salmo trutta. The sequence continues at coordinate 31,197,221 of NC_042990.1, forward strand.
TTATCCATATATTTATATGTACATATTCATTCCTTTACACTTTTGTGTATAAGGTAGTTTTTGTGAAATTGTTAGATTTGTCACGGGCGTCGTAGTGATTGGACCAAAATGCAGCGGGGATGTGAATGCTAATTTTCTTCTTTATTAAATAAATGAACACTGAACAAAAAGAACGACAAAAACAGTCCTGTCAGGCACGTCCTGACCAAACTACAATAACAAATAACCCCTTATACTGGTCAGGACATGACAGTACCCCCCCCCCAAAGGTGCGGACCCCGGATGCACCTAAACATAAAAAACACAAAACTAAACCCAAACTAAAGGGAGGGAAGGGAGGGTGGCCACCGTCACCGACAGTTCTTGTGCTACACCCCCCTCCCCAACCTCCTACTACAGAGGTGGCTCAGGCAGCGGCCTTACTCCCCAACCTAACCTGTCCAACTCCGCTAACTGCTTATTATATTTTACCCCTCCCGAAGTCTCTGGACTAAGGCGCATCGCTGAAGACCTCGGGTTGAGGCGCGTCGCTGGAGACCTCGGACTGGAGCGCGACTCTGGCTGCGCTGGTTCCGGACTGTAGGGCGACTCTGGCTGCGCCGGTTCCGGACTGTAGGGCGACTCTGGCTGCGCCGGTTCCGGACTGTAGGGCGACTCTGGCTGCGCCGGTTCCGGACTGTAGGGCAACTCTCTCGGTTCCGGACTGTAGGCCGTCTCTCTCGGTTCCGGACTGTAGGCCGTCTCTCTCGGTTCCGGACTGTAGGACATCACCGGAAGCACTGGACAGGGAACTGTCGCCGGAAGCTCTGGACGGGGTACTGTCACCGGAAGCTCTGGATGGGGAACTGTCGCCGGAAGCTCTGGACGGGGAACTGTCGCCGGAAGTTCTGGACGGGGTACTGTCGTCGGAAGCTCTGGACGAGGACTGCACACTGAAAGCCTGATGCGTGGGGCTGGCTTTGGAGATGCCAGACTATTTACACGCACCACAGGGCTAGTGCGAGGAGCAGGACCTACTGGACTGGGCTGACGCACTGGAGGCCTGGTGCGTGGGGCTGGTACTGGAGGTACCAGACTGGATACACGCACCCCAAGGCTAGTGCGAGGAGCGGGAACAGGATGTACTGGACTGGGCAGACGCACTGGAGGCCTGGTGCGTGGTGCTGGCTTTGGAGACGCCAGACTAGGGACACACACCTTGAGGCTAGTACGAGGAGCAGGAACTGGATACACCGGGCCATGAACCAGCACAGGAGGTCTGGAGCGCACAGCCTGCACCACCCGTCCTGGCTGGGTAGTCACAGTAACCCTGCACGGGCGGAGTGTTGGCACATGGCGAACAGGGCTGTGCAGAGGCCTGATGGCTGCCGTGCGTAGAGCAGGCGCAGGGTAGCCTGGGCCCAGGAGACGCACCGGTGGCCAGATGCGCTGCGCAGGCATACTCCTACCAGGCTGCACGCCCACTCTAGCACGGCACTCGCGAGGGGCTGGGATCGCTCACACCGGACTGTGCGTGAGCATGGGCGAGATTGTGCGCACCTCCGCATAGACCGGCGCTCTCATGATCCGCTGCCCCCCATAAAAAGCACGGGGAGTTGGCTTAGGGCTCTTGCCTGACCTAGCCACACTCCCCGTGTGCCCCCCCCAAAAAATATAATTGGGGGCTGCCTCTCATACTGTCCAATCGGCGCGTATAAGGCCTCATAACGGCGCCGCTCCGCCTTGGCTGCCTCCAGCTCCTCCTTAGGGCGAACGTATTCCCCAGCCTGGTGCCATGGTCCAGCCCCATCCAGAATTTCCTCCCATATCCACGATTCCAGATTGCTCCTCTCCTGGTGCTGCTCCTTCCTCCGCTGCTTGGTCCGTTGTTGGTGGGTAGTTCTGTCACGGGCGTCGTAGTGATTGGACCAAAATGCAGCGGGGATGTGAATTCTCATTTTCTTCTTTATTAAATAAATGAACACTGAACAAAAAGAACGACAAAAACAGTCCTGTCAGGCACACAGCTAAACAAGAAACAACTACTCACAAAACCCATAGAAAAACACTTCAACTAAATAAGACCTTCAATTAGAGGCAACGAGGAACAGCTGCCTCCAATTGAAGGTCAAAACAATAAACTAAACATAGAAATAGAATAACTAGAAAATAGAACATAGAAATACAAAACATAGAACACTACCCAAAACCCCGACAACACAAAACAAACACACCCCTGCCACGTCATGAACAAAATACAATAACAAATAACCCCTTATACTGGTCAGGACGTGACAAGATTACTTGTTAGATATTACTGCACACATCTACTAACCATGTGTATGTGACCAATAAAATATGATTTTATTTTATTTGTCAGGTTCCACCATGCAGAGGTGGTTCAGGCATGGTTTCGGGCCCATCCGGGCCCATTTGTGACCCTGTACCTGCCTCCACACTCTCCCTTCCTCAAACGTAGTGAGGAATTATTTTCAGCATGGAGGTGGAACATCAATGCATACCAATGTCAAGCTTGGATTTGTCATGACAAAAGGTTTTTCCCGCGGTGCATTAACAATGAGGACATTCACTGTGATGTGAATGAGAATGTATGGCCAAATGCTCAAGACAGGCTTGATGCAAATTATTACAAGACAGGCTTGATGCAAATTATTGCAAGACAGGCTTGATGCAATTTGCTTCATTTAATTTCTTACATTTGATTACAGACAGTACACCTATGTTGCAATTATATACACTGCTCAAAAAAATAAAGGGAACACTTAAACAACACAATGTAACTCCAAGTCAATCACACTTCTGTGAAATCAAACTGTCCACTTAGGAAGCAACACTGATTGACAATAACGTCCTGCACGGTATTGGGCTGTAAGCACAACCCCCACCTGTGGACGTCGGGCCCTCATACCACCCTCATGGAGTCTGTTTCTGATCGTTTGAGCAGACGCATGCACATTTGTGGCTTGCTGGAGGTCATTTTGCAGGGCTCTGGCAGTGCTCCTCCTGCTCCTCCTTGCTCAAAGGCGGAGGTAGCGGTCCTGATGCTGGGTTATTGCCCTCCTACGGCCTCCTCCACATCTCCTGATGTACTGGCCTGTCTCCTGGTAGCGCCTCCATGCTCTGGACACTACGCTGACAGACACAGCAAACCTTCTTGCCACAGCTCACATTGATGTGACATCCTGGATGAGCTGCACTACCTGAGCCACTTGTGTGGGTTGTAGACTCCGTCTCATGCTACCACTAGAGTGAAAGCACCGCCAGCATTCAAAAGTGGCCAAAACATCAGCCAGGAAGCATAGGAACTGAGAAGTGGTCTGTGGTCCCCACCTGCAGAAGCACTCCTTTATTGGGGGTGTCTTGCTAATTGCCTATAATTTCCACCTGTTGTCTATTCCATTTGCACAACAACATGTGAAATTTATTGTCAATCAGTGTTGCTTCCTAAGTGGACAGTTTGATTTCACAGAAGTGTGATTGACTTGGAGTTACATTGTGTTGTTTAAGTGTTCCCTTTTTTGAGCAGTATATAAATATATATATAAAATAGATATTATGGAAATTAGAGATTTTCTGTCAATTTTGTTGGTGTATTGCCGAATGTGAAAACTATGTCATCTACTGTAATTTACAGAACTGTTGCATATTACTTTCAGCACTTCTAAGGGCAATTTGTAATGCGTATCTTGCATTGTTTGCTATTGGATAAACTGGTAGTTAAAATGACAAAATTGAAAATATATCATTATGCTGTGTTTTGGTGATTAAACAAACGTTGTCATTACATTTCACAATACATTTATATTGTGAATCAATGGTTGTGTGGTGAGAAATATTTACAATCCAAATAAATGAACAATGAACGATTTTGCATGAAAGACTAGCTGTGTTACCAGTTTGAGTTTTGTTCTAAGAGTTGTGAAAATGTACCACATACTGTACTTGTGAAAATAGTACCAAAGTGATAAAAAACTCTAACCTTTACAAAGCCCTTGACTAGGTGCCCACTACCCTGTAGTGGAGTGTGTGTGTGTGTGTGTGTGTGTGTGTGTGTGTGTGTGTGTGTGTGTGTGTGTGTGTGTGTGTGAACTCCCCGTCAAGGTCTCTATTTTCTATTTGACAAGAGTGGGTGACCTTTAACATGTCCCCCCCATGGTTCCATCCGTCTGAAGAGAAGTTACATTGATGGATTGTCTGTTAGCATTACTCCACTGTAGACTACAGATATAGGATCTTAATTTGACCAGTCTTTTGTTGCTGCTCATTTTTATAAATGCAGATGAGCTTTGTGATTGACATAAATTCACTGAAACCCCACACCAACACACGGTTACAGTATATTAACAGTATTGCACTTTTCACGTAGTCTACTTTTGTCCAGCTAATAGCCTAACCACTGATCAAACAACATTATGGACTAAACGTTCAAATCCTTTTGCTGCAGGATTACTTTGTTGTGACAATGTAGGTCAAATTAAGATCTTACATATGTACAGACCCTGTCTCTCAGCGTTCACACCTATTCCACCTCAGAGACACTATTATACAGCCTTGTGAAACCAATCTGACTGCTGCATTCACACCCATTCCGCCCAGATACACTATTATACAGCCTTGTGAAACCAATCTGACTGCTGCATTCACACCCATTCCGCCCAGATACACTCTTATACAACCTTGTGAAACCAGCCTGATTGCTGTACTTACACCCATTCCCCACAGATACACTCTTATACAGCCTTGTGAAACCAGTCTGACCGCTGCATTCACGTTTCCATTCACTTCGGAATGTGGGCTATCATGACGTCAGTCTGGTTTCACGAAGCTACCTTAGACGATATACAAGCTCAGCTTTTAGCACACACACAAGTAATTCCACTCCACACTGTCCTTTCCCACCTGGACAAAAGGAACACCTATGTGAGAATGCTGTTCATTGACTACAACTCAGCGTTCAACGCTCTCTGTTCCGAACGTACTAGACGACCAGTTCTTATAGCCTTTAGCCGTACCCTTATCCTACTCCTCCTCTATACCAAGATCTCAGCAATCACTGCCTCAATGCCTGCATTTGGAATGGGTCTGCGGTCAAACGACCATCCCTCATCACTGTCAAACGCTCCCTTAAACACTTCAGCGAGCAGGCCTTTCTAATCGACCTGGCCCGGGTATCCTGGAAGGATATTGACCTCATCCCGTCAGTAGAGGGTGCCTGGTTATTCTTTAAAAGTGCCTTCATCACCATCTTAAATAAGCATGCCCCATTCAAAAAATGTAGAACCAGGAACAGATACAGCCCTTGGTTCACTCCAGACCTGATTGCCCTTGACCAGCACAAAAACATCCTGTGGCGTACTGCATTAGCATCAAATAGCCCCCGTGATATACAACTTTTCAGGGAAGTTAGGAACCAATATACACAAGCCATTAGGAAAGCTAAGGCTAGCTTTTTCAAACAGAAATTTGCATCCTGTAGCACAAACTCAAAAAAGTTCTGGAACACTGTAAAGTCAATGGAGAATAAGAACACCTCCTCCCACCTCCTCCACTGAGGCTAGGAAACACTGTCACCACCGATAAATCCACGATAATTGAGAATTTCAATAAGCATTTTTCTACGGCTGGCCATGCTTTCCACCTGGCTATCCCTACCCCGGTCAACTGCCTTGCACCCCCCACAGAAACTCGCCCAAGCCTCCCCCATTTCTCCTTCACCCAAATCCAGAAAGCTGATGTTCTGAAAGAGCTGCAAAATCTGGACCCCTACAAATCAGCCGGGCTAGACAATCTGGACCTTTTCTTTCAAAAATTATCTTCCGAAATTGTTGCAACCCCTATTACTAGCCTGTTCAACCTCTTCCGTAGACACCTGAAACCCCACCTCTTTAAGGAATACCTGGGATAGGATAAAGCAATCCTTCTAACCCCTCCCCCCCCAAAAAAGAGATAGATGCACTATTGTAAGTGGTTGTTCCACTGGATATCATAAGGTGAATCCACCAATTTGTAAGTCGCTCTGGATAAGAGCGTCTGCTAAATGACGTAAATGTAAATGTAAATGTCTTTCGTGTCGTCTGAGATCCCCAAAGATTGGAAAGCTGCCGCGGTCATCCCCCTCTTCAAAGGGGGAGACACTCTAGACCCAAACTGCTACAGACCTATATCTATCCTACCCTGCCTTTCTAAGGTCTTCGAAAGCCAAGTTAACAAACAGATTACTGGCCATTTCGAATCCCACCGTACCTTCTCCGCTATGCAATCTGACTTCCGAGCTGGTCATGGGTGCACCCCAACCATACTCAAGGTCCTAAATGATATCATAACTGCCATTGATAAGAGACAATACTGTGCAGCCGTATTCATCAACTTGGCCATGGCTTTCTGCTCTGTCAATCACCACATTCTTATCGGCAGACTCAACAGCCTTGGTTTCTCAAATGATTGCCTCGCCTGGTTCACCAACTACTTCTCTAATAGAGTTGAGTGTGTCAAATCGGAGGGCCTGTTGTCCGGACCTCTGGCAGTCTCTATGGGGGTGCCACAGGGTTCAATTCTTGGGCCGACTCTCTTCTCTGTATACATCAATGATGTCGCTCTTGCTGCTGGTGATTCTCTGATCCACCTCTACGCAGAAGACACCATTCTGTATACTTCTGGCCCTTCTTTGAACACTGTGCTAACTAACCTCCAGACGAGCTTCAATGCCATATAACCCTCCTTCCGTGGCCTCCAACTGCTCTTAAATGCAAGTAAAACTAAATGCATGCTCTTCAACCGATCGCTGCCCGCACCTGCCCGCCCATCCAGCATCACTACTCTGGACTGTTCTGACTTAGAATATGTGGACAACTCCAAATACCTGGGTGTCTGGTTAGACTGCAAACTATCCTTCCAGACTCACATTAAGCATTTCCAATCCAAAATTAAATCTAGAATCGGCTTCTTATTTCGCAACAAAGTATCCTTCCCTCATGCTGCCAAACATACCCTCGTAAAACTGACTATCCTACCGATCCATGACTTCGGTGATGTCATTTACAAAAGAGCCTCCAACACTCTACTCAACAAATTGGTCGCAGTCTATCACAGTGCCACCCGTTTTGTCACCAATGCCCCAAATACTACCCACCACTGCGACCTGTACACTCTCGTTGGCTGGCCCTCGCTTCATACTCGTCGCCAAACCCACTGGCTCCAGGTCATCTACAAGTCTTTGCTAGGTAAAGTCCCCGCCTTATCTCAGTTCACTGGTCACCATAGCAGCACCCACCCGCAGCACCCGCTCCAGCAGGTATATTGCACTGGTCACCCCCAAAGCCAATTCCTCCTTTGGATGCCTTTCCTTCCAGTTCTCTGCTGCCAATGACTGGAACGAACTGCAAAAATTGCTGAAGCTGGAGAGTTATCTCCCTCACTAAATTCAAGCACCAGTTGTCAGAGCAGCTCACAGATCATTGCACCTGTACATAGCCCATCTGTAAATAGCCCATCCAACTACCTCATCCCAATACAGTATTTATTTATTTATTTATTTTGCTCCTTTCCACCCCAGTATCTCTACTTGCACATTCATCTTCTGCATATCTATCACTCCAGTGTTTAATTGTTCAAATGTAATTACCTTGCCACTATGGCCTATTTTATTTCCTTACCTCTCTTATCTTACCTCATTTGCACACACTGTATATATACTTTTTTTCTCTACAGTATTATTGACTGTATGTTTGTTTATTCCATGTGTAACTCTGTGTTGTTGTATGTGTCGAACTGCTTTGTTTTATCTTGGCCAGGTCGCAGTTGTAAATGTGAACTTGTTCTCAACTAGACTACCTGGTTAAATAAAGGTGAAATAAATAAATAAAAACATCATAGTGCCCACAAAGCTCATCACTAAGCTAAGGACCTGGGACCTCTGCAACTAGATCCTGGACTTCCTGACGGGCCGTCCCCAGGTTGGTAAGGGTAGACAACAACACATCTGCCACGCTGATCCTTAGCACTGGGGCCCTTCAGGGGTGCGTGCTTAGTCCCCTCCTGTACTCCCTGTTCACCCACGACTGCATGGACATGACTCCAACACCATCATTAAGTTTGCTCACAACACAACAGTGGTATGCCTGATTACCGACAACGATGAGACAGCATATAGGGAGGTCAAAGACCTGGCAGTGTGGTGCCAGGACAACAACCTCTCTCTAAATGTGAGCAAGACATAGGAGCTGATCGTGGACTATAGGAAAAGGAGGGCCGAACAGGCCCCCATTAACATCGACGGGACTGAAGTAGAGCAGGTTGAGAGTTTCAAGTTCCTTGGTGTCCACATCACCATCAAACTATCATGGTCCAAACACACCAAGACAGTTGTGAAGAGGGCACGACAACACCTTTTCCCCCTCAGGAGACTGAAAAGATTTGCCATGGGTCCCCAGATCCTCAAAAAGTTCTACAGCTGCACCATCAAGATCATCCTGACTGGTTGCATCCCCGCCGGGTATGGCAATTGTTCAGGCTCTGACCGTAAGGCACTACAGAGGGTAGTGCGTACAGCACTGGGGCCAAGCTTCCTGACATCTAAGCGGTACCGGAGCGCCTAGTCCAGGACTAAAAGGCTCCATAACAACTTCTACCCCAAAGCCATAAGACTGCTGAACAATTAATCAAATGCCACCCGGACTATTTACTCGCTGTTTATTATCTGTGAATAGTCACTTTACAAATTACCTCGACTAACCTGTACCCCCGCACATTGACTCGGTACAGGTACCCCCTGTACATATCCAGGCTGTATCACATCCGGCTGTGATTGGGAGTCCCATAGGGCGGCGCACAATTGGCCCAGAATCGTCCGGGACTGGCCGGGGTAAAATTTGTTCTTAAATGACTTGCCTAGTTAAATAAAGGTTAAATAATTTTTAAAAAGTATTATTGTTATTTAAATGTATTTTGTTACTTTTTGATTGATTTGTGTTTTGAATAATTATTATTATTTTTATTTTTTTAACTTTAGTTTATTTAGTAAATATTTGATTAACTCTAATTTCATGAACTGCATTGTCGGTTAAGGCCTTGTAAGTAAGCATTTCACGGTACGGTCTACTACACCTGTTTTATTCACCGCATGTGACAAATACAATTTTATTTGATTTGATATTTTGAATCCCAGGTTTTCTCAAAGTCTTACAGGATGATAACCAACGGGGCCAGAAGAATATTATATTCACTTTCTAAAAAGAAAGTGGTTCCCAAATCTCAAATGTTCATGCTGTCTCAGACACATCAGAAAGATTAGTTACTGCCAAATATAAACCAAAACCGTACAGGTTTACACAAAACTAATCCATTTGTGGCACCTTAGCCGAGCTAATGAAGCTCCAAATTAGCAGCACCTGTGGTAATGACATTCAGTTAGCAGTGCCATGAAAGTTTATGCTGCAGAACGTCATATTCAGTAACCCACTCCAGGCTGTTACTATAGAGACGAGACAACAGTAGGGCTATAATAGAAGCTTATACATAAAAGTAAAATAATTGTATCGCTGATTATGTCAAAGCGACAAGGGTTATTCACAATAATAAATGTAATAAATATATAATCGTAATAGGGAAAAAAGGAGTCTGGAAGTTTAACGAAGTGCAGGACAGTCTTTATCTATTTATAAACTGCAGAATGAATCTACGCAGAACAATAAAATGTCCTCGTTTGCAAATGGAACAGTCTGTCATTTCTCCTGACCTGTAGTAATCACAATAACACTGCACTGGGCTGTCGGTTATCACCTGGTTGGTTCTGATATAAATGATTATACAGATTTAATGTAATGTACACTAGCAGTGCCCCCTTTAAACAATTGAACAAATTGAATTTTAATCTTGGAGTCCAAGCTCATTGGATATCATTTCCTCATTGACTTCCTGAAGTTGTAAGTTTTGATTTCCATAAATCTCTTGGAACTCTGAAAACTGTGCACTAATGGACCCCATCTCCTGTCATGGGCTTGAGAAAGCATCGACCATAGCCTCTCCTTTCCTTGAAAGAGTTTGATACATCAATAACTTTGCTTTAATAAAATACACATTCAATATGTACCTCTCCAATGACCAAAAGGAAATACATTGGTATGATTATAAACATTTCCACATTTCCAAAGCCTAAGGATACCAATGCACTTTCTCAAGGGTAATGGTTTACCTTGGTGTGTGTGTGTACGCACAAGTGTTTGACCAATCAATTGACGGACGTGTTCCTTCCCAAAACGCAGTACTTCCATCTGAAGGCAACCTCAACCCTTTGTCTCCACCCTGTCTGTCTGTCTGTCTGTCTGTCTGTAGACTGTCTGTCTGTCTGTCTGTCTGTCTGTCTGTCAGACTCCATCTGAAGGTCCTCTCAACTCTTAGTCTCCACCCTGTCTGTCTGTCTGTCTGTCTGTCTGTCTGTCTGTCTGTCTGTCTGTCTGTCTGTCTGTCTGTCTGTCTGTCTGTCTGTCTGTCTGTCTGTCTGTCTGTCTGTCTGTCTGATTGCATCTGAAGGCCCCCTCAACCCTTAGTCTCCACCCTGTCTGTCTGTCTGTCTGTCTGTCTGTCTGTCTGTCTGTCTGTCTGTCTGTCTGTCTGTCTGTCTGTCTGTCTGTCTGTCTGTCTGTCTGACTCCATCTAAAGGCCCCCTCAAACCTTAGTCTCTGGCAGTTATGATACTCATTATTGCCTCCTTTATCAAAAGGTTAGCTGGACTTCGCTAAAGATACGTAGAGCTCTACTTTACCCCCTTTTTGTTTACAAGGCCCTACCTCATAAACTTCTGTCTTATCTAACTTTGCTGTTGAAGTATAGACACCTGAGTTCCCTAACCCGTTCACATGATTGGTTAACTATTGAGGTTCCTAGGGTCTCCGTTGAGCTAGGTAATTCTGCTTTTAGTTTTAATGCACCGTATTGCATTAAAAAAATACATGTAATCTTGATGTTCGGGTAGTTTAGAGTATTGTTTGAGGAATTCATTTTCTGGGTGATTTGTGATGTTTTACTTGTGCTTCCCATGACTGTGTCTTTGAATTGTAATGTGTGAGTATATACAGTTGAAGTCGAAAGTTTACATACACCTTAGCCAAATACATTTAAACTCAGTTTTCCACAATTCCTGACATTTAATCCTTGTAAAAAACGATTAGGTCAGTTAGGATCACCACTTTATTTTAAGAATGTGAAATGTCAAAAATAATAGTAGAGAGAATGATTTATTTCAGCTTTTATTTCTTTCATCACATTCCCAGTGGGTCAGAAGTTTAAATACACTCAATTAGTATTTGGTAGCATTGCCTTTAAATTGTTTAACTCGGGTCAAACTTTTCGGGTAGCCTTCCTCAAGCTTCCCACAATAAGTTGGGTGAATTTTGGCCCATTCCTCCTGACAGCACTGGTGTAACTGAGTCAGGTGGGTAGGCCTCCATGCTGGCACATGCTTTCCAGTTTCGCACACACATTTTCTATAGGATTGAGGTCAGGGCTTTGTGATGGCCACTCCAATACCTTGACTTTGTTGTCCTTAAGCCATTTTGCCACAATTTTGGAAGTATGCTTGGGGTCATTGTCCATTTGGAAGACCCATTTGCGACCAAGCTTTAACTTCCTGACTGATGTCTTGAGATGTTGCTTCAATATATCACATAATTTTCCTACCTCATGATGCCATCAATTTTGTGAAGTGCACCAGTCCCTCCTGCAGCAAAGCACCCCCACAACATGATGCTGCCACCCCCCGTTCTTCACGGTTGGGATGGTGTTCTTCAGCTTGCAAGCGGCCCTCCTTTTCCTCCAAACATAATGGCCATTATGGCCAAACAGTTCTATTTTTGTTTCATCAGACCAGAGGACATTTCTCCAAAAAAGTACGATCTTTGTCCCTATGTGCAATTGCAAACCGTAGTCTGGCTTTTTTATGGCGGTTTTGGAGTAGTGGCTTCTTTCTTGCTGAGCGGCATTTAGGTTATGTCGATATAGGACTCGTTTTTACTGTGGATATAGATACTTTTGTACCTGTTTCCTCCAGCATCTTCACAAGGTCCTTTGCTGTTGTTCTGGGATTGATTTGCACTTTTCGCACCAAAGTACGTTCATCTCTAGGAGACAGAACGCGTCTCCTTCCTGAGTGGTATGACGGCTGCGTAGTCCCATGGTGTTTATACTTGCGTACTCTTGTTTGTACAGATGAAACTGGTACCTTCAGGCATTTGAAAATTGCTCCCAAGGATGAACCAGACTTGTGGAGGTCTACAATTTTTTCCCTGAGGTCTTGGCTGATTTCTTTTGATTTTCCCATGATGTCAAGCAAAGAGGCACTGAGTTTGAAGGTAGGCCTTGAAATACATCCACAGATAAACCTCCAATTGACTCAAATGATGTCAATTAGCCTATCAGAAACTTCTAAAGCCATGACATCATTTTCTGGAATTTTCCAAGCTATTTAAAGGCACAGTCAACTTAGACGTATTTAAACGTCTGACCCACTGGAATTGTGATACAGTGAATTACAAGTGAAATAATCTGTCTGTAAACAATTGTTGGAAAATTGACTTGTGTCATGCACAAAGTAGATGTCCTAACCGACTTGCCAAAACTATAGTTTGTTAACAAGAAATTTGTGGAGTGGTTGAAAAATGAGTTTTAATGACTCCAACCTAAGTGTATGTAAACTTCTGACTTCAACTGTATATAAATTGGTCATAAAATGTGATCTAATCTTCATCTAAGTCACAACAATAGACAAACACAGTCTGCTTAAACTAATAAGACACAAACAATTTTACGTTTTCATGTCTTTATTGAACACACCGTGTAAACATTCACAGTGCAGGGTGGGAAAAGTATGTGAACCCTTGGATTTAATAACTGGTTGACCCTCCTTTGGCAGCAATAACCTCAACCAAACGTTGTCTGTAGTTGGGGATCTGACCTGCACAACAGTCAGAAGGAATTTGGGACCATTCCTCTTTACAAAACTGTTTCAGTTCAGCAATGTTCTTGGGATGTCTGGTGTGAACCACTCTCTGGAGGTCATGCCACAGCATCTCAAATTGGGTTGAGGTCAGGACTCTGACTGGGCCACTCCAGAAGGCGTATTTTCTTCTGTTGAAGCCATTCTGTTATTGATTTACTTCTGTGTTTTGGGTCGTTGTCTTGTTGCATCACCCAACTTCTGTTGAGCTTCAATTTGTGGACAGATAGCCTTACATTCTCTTGCAAAACATCTTGATAAACTTGGGAATTGATTTTTCCGTTGATGATAGCAAGCTGTCCAGGCCCTGAGGCAGCAAAGCAGCCCCAAACCATGATGCTCCCTCCACCATACTTTACAGTTGGGATGATGTTTTGATGTTGGCGTGCTGTGCCTTCTTTTCTCCACACAGTGTTGTGTATTCCTTCCAAACAACTCAACTGTAGTTTCATCTGTCCACAGAATATTTGACCAGTAGCGCCGTGGAACATCCAGGTGCTCTTTTGCGAACTTCAGATGTGCAGCAATATTTTTTTGGACAGCAGTGGCTTCATCCGTTATGTCCTCCCATGAACACCATTTTTCTTTAGTGTTTTACGTATTGTAGACTCGTCAACAGAGATGTTAGCATGTTTCAGAGATTTCTGTAAGTCTTTAGCTGACACTCTAGGATTCTTCTTAACCTCATTGAGCATTCTGCGCTGTGCTCTTGCAGTCATCTTTGCAGTACGGCCACTCATAGGGAGAGTAGCAACAGTGCTGAACTTTCTCCATTTATAGACAATTTGTCTTACCATGGACTGATGAACATCAAGGCTTTTAGAGATACTTTTGTAACCCTTTCCAGCTTAATGCAAGTCAACAATTCTTAAATACAATTATTAGTGTGTTATCAGTTTAAGCACACTGTGTTTGCCTATTGTTGTGACTTAGATGAAGATAAGATTTTTTCTTGCCACTGTATATGTATATTTTGTGTATAATGTGTATATTTGTGATGTATTATACAGGGCGCATTTGAAAGAGAGACCTAAGTCTCAATATGTCTTCCCTGGTAAAATAAAGGAATGAACTTTACCATGTCTGTCAGACTCCCTCTGAAGGCCCCCTCAACCCTTAGTCTCCTCCTTGTCTGTCCGTATTTTACAAGCTTGACAAGTTGACTAACTCCTCTCCTGACTGTGAGTGACTGACGGGATGTGATGGTGTCATTGAGCTGGCCGGGTTCACCATAGGATATACAGCTCTCACCCCTCTCTACTCTCTGTCCAGCCTGTTATACAAGCTAGAGAACTAGGAGCTAAGAGTATCCATTATCCCCAGGTCATATGAGGGATTCACCTATAATTTGAGGGATTACCTATGATCTATGACCACTGAGCCATTATATAATTTCTGATTGACCAGGGGTGCTTCTCCTCCTCCTCTGTTGCATCACCATTTCCAGTCATAGTCCTGCTGTCAAAACAGTACCACACATCCAGACAGACAAGGGCCTGACAGGTCACTGATGGCTGACACTGTCATCATGCTACAAATGACTTAAGTACAGATTTCCTCTGACCTTGTGTTAGTGGGAGAATACATTCAGTGCCAGGATACAGCATTGTGTCGGCCACATAGGAATGAATAGAATGGATGAGAGGCTGGGGAGTTAGGCCTACAAAGGCATAAAGCCCCCAAGCTTGCGTGGAATTTCGGCAAAAGTTGAATTGCCGTTGCAGCTCTTTGAGCCAGTACACCCCAGTAGAGAAAGCCACTGTGTGTTGTCACCCTCATCAGAGCCCCAGCCTCCTGGGTGTTGTCACCCTCATCAGAGCCCCACACTCTGTGGGTGTTTTCCCCCTCATCAGAGCCCCAGCCTCCGTGGGTGTTGTCACCCTCATCAGAGCCCCACACTCCGTGGGTGTTTTCCCCCTCATCAGAGCCCCAGCCTCCGTGGGTGTTGTCACCCTCATCAGAGCCCCACACTCCGTGGGTGTTTTCCCCCTCATCAGAGCCCCAGCCTCCGTGGGTGTTTTCACCCTCATCAGAGCCCCAGCGTCCTGAGTATTTTCACCCTCCTTAGAGCCCCAGCCTCCTGGATGTTTTCACCCTCCTTAGAGCCCCAGCCTCCTGGATGTTTTCACCCTCCTTAGAGCCCCAGCCTCCTGGATGTTTTCACCCTCCTTAGAGCCCCAGCCTGCCATTGACCGTGCTTGAGATGTTTCTACAACTTTATTGCAGTCCACCTGTGGTAAATTCAATTGATTTGGAAAGGAACACAGCTGTCTATATAAGGTCCCACAGTTGACAGTGCGTATCAGAGCAAAAACCAAGCCATGAGGTTGAAGGAATTACCAACACATTTCTGCAGCATTGAAGGTCCCCAAGAACACAGTGGAGTTTGGAACCACCAAGACTTTTCCTAGAGTTGGCCGCCCGGCCAAACTGAGCAATCGGGGGAGAAGAGCCTTGGTCAGGGAGGTGACCAAGAACCTGTGGAGATGGGAGAAACTTCCATAAGGTCAACCATCTCTGCAGCACTCCACCAATCAGGCCTTTATAGTAGAGTGGCCAGACAGAAGCCACTCCTCAGTAAAAGGCACATGAAATCTCACTTGGAGTTTGCCAAAAGGCACCTAAAGACTCTCAGACCATGACAAACAAGATTTTCTGGTCTGATGAAACCAAGATTGAAGACTTTGGCCTGAATGCTAAGCGTCACGTCTGGAGGAAACCTGGTACCATCCCTACGGTGAAGCATGGTGGCAGCATCATGTTGTGGGGATGTTTTTCAGCGGCAGGAACAGGGAGACAAGTCAGGATTGAGAGAAAGATGAACGGAGCAAAGTACAGAGAGATCCTTGATGAAAACCTGTTCCAGAGCACCCAGGAACTCAGACTGGGGTGAAGGTTCACCTTCCAACAGGACAACAATACTAAGCACACAGCCAAGACAACGCAGGAGTGGCTTCGGGACAAGTTTCTGAAGGTCCTTAAGTGGCCAAGCCAGAGCCCGGACTTGAACCCAATTTAACATCTCTGGAGAGACCTGAAAATAAATGTGCTGCGATGCTCCCCATCCAACCTGACAGATCTTGAGAGGATCTGCAGAGAAGAATGGGGAAAAACTCCCCAAATAAAGGTGTGCCAAGATTATAGTGTCATACCCAAGACTTGAGGCTGTAATTGCTGCCAAATGTGCTTCAACAAAGTACTGAGTAAAGGTCTGAATAATTATGTTATTGTGCTATTTCCTTTTTTTATACATTTCGGAAGAAAATGTTTGCTTTGTCATTATGGGATATTGTGTGTAGATTGATGAGGAATATTTTGTTTTTAGAATAAGGATTTAACCTAATAAAATGTGGAAAATGTCAAGGGGTCTGAATACTTTCCGAAGGCACTTTATAGTGCCCTATGGGCCCTCGTCAAAAGTAGTACACTAGCAAGTGAATAGGGTGCCATTTTGGACAGCGACCAGGACAGTCATCTCATGGACCAGAATGACCATGTTGATGGAGCCAAAACAGTATTCCTGTCTCTGTCTGAGTGTTTGTGGATGTATGCTGCGCCTGGCTATTTGTGTTTCTAAGGTGTTCTACGTCATGCTTGGGTGTCCAGGTACATCTCTTGGTATCTGTGTTTGTACAGGTTGTAAGCGGTGTGAATGTGTGCATGAGAGACAGAGAGAAAAAGGAGAGAGTGTTTACACAACACAATAGAAATAGTTTTCCTGAGGCACCGCAGTACACAGTAGCCTATCTATGAGTCCTAATGCACGCCAGTACACAGTAGCCTATCTATGAGTCCTAATGCACGCCAGTACACAGTAGCCTATCTATGAGTCCTAATGCACGCCAGTACACAGTAGCCTATCTATGAGTCCTGATGCACGCCAGTACACAGTAGCCTATCTATGAGTCCTGATGCACGCCAGTACACAGTAGCCTATCTATGAGTCCGCATGTCCTGTCTTAGACACTAAAGCAGGTCTTAATGCCAGTGGACATTGCAATGACACAGGCAACTAAATGTGACCTGTCGCACACACACGCACGCACACACGCACGCACGCACCGCACACACACACACACACACACACACACACACACACACACACACACACACACACACACACACACACACACACACACACACACACACACACACACACACACACACACACACACACACACACACACACACACACACACACACAAACACCTGAGGTACAGACACACACAACAATGTGCAAGAGTGCATGAGCACGTATTCCACTAAGTCATTGAAAAGTAACCCACCACTTATGACTCCTCCCAAATCAATAGTCCTCCGTACCACTGCCTCCGCTCCAACCTTACACTGCACATCTGAACAGGGAGGTTAAGGGCATAAGACAGCCGGACGAGAGACTCATTCATTGAACTAAGATGTCTCCCTGTGCAGCCCAGTAAAGCATCATAGATACACTGTTAAAGAGATGAATGTATTGTCAGGCAAAGTCATTGAAATGGTTTTAGATAAGACATCTAACAGAATTTCACCTTCACGTCCCTTTACCCTACTCTTTTCAATCTTCTCAAGGATTCCCCTTGACGCTTGAGATACGCCCTCTTTTCATTTCCCAAAAGTTCTCCCTCTCTCATTTCCTAGTGTAGTGATATGACCCCAGGGGTAGTGTTAGTCCAGGTTTAACACCCACACTGTGAATGCTTGGACCAGACCAGACCAGACGCAGTGTGTCTAGTGGAGCAAGGTCAGTCAGACCACCAGCCAGCTACTAGCTTTCCCCTATTAAAGCCAGGCGTGTGAAGCTCAGCTCTGTTCTCTCTCTGACTGGTCATTGATTATACCCCCTGCTGCAGGCTAATTCATTACTTCTTCTTACATTGCTCCTATTCCACCAGAAACAGGAATCAGAGGGAAAAGAAGGATTGTGATTGAAAATAAAAACGATTATAAACTGCCAGCAAAGCACTGCAGTTGGTGCTGAGGAGTGTGGTTGGAATTAAATATTCTACAGTTTTAGAAAATATAATTGTATTAGTTGACAGCCATATGACAGATGGGTGATTGGAGGTACGTAAAGGAATAAAGGTTGAGATTACATTACAAGTCTGTCTGTCTGCAGAATAAGGAGAAGTCAGGCAACATGCACAAGACTGGATTTAAACGTGTGTTTATTGTGTTCAGGTATAATCACCTTGATTTAGACTACAGCGCCAAGATTTAATATATATTAAATATATATATATACAATAGTACACTTGAGCTTTATCATAATATGTAGTTTATTTGATATTATTTTACATTTGACAACAAGATACCATGTACCACCAGTAAACAGATAGCATACTTCCAGTACTTATCGTGTATAAAAAGTCCAAACTGAAATAAAACGTATGTTTTACACATTTACATTATCATCTTGGAACCGTAATGCAACAAAAAACTAAGGAATCAGTTACGTTGTTTCGGTGTCAAAAACGGCTATTTTTCCTCATTTTATCACAAGGACAGATGCAGAGACAATGGTGGAGGTTGTTTGTTCGGACAATTAAACTCCTTCTTATGATATGACTGGGAAATAAACAAGTGCAGCGGATGCACGTTAGACCTAGTATATCATCTATAACCACTCTACAAGGTGTTGAAAGCGTTCCACAGGGATGCTGGCCCATGTTGACTCCAATGCTTCCTACAGTTGTGTCAAGTTGGCTGGATGTCCTTTGGGTGGTGGACCATTCTTGATACGCACAGGAAACTGTTGAGCATGAAAAACCCAGCAAAGTCTTGCCCATTCACCCTCTGAATGGCACGCATACACAATCCATGTCTGAATTGTCTCAAGGCTTAAAAATCTTTATTTAACCTGTCTCCTCCCCTTCATCTACACTGCTTGAAGTGTATTTAACAAGTGACGTCAATAATGGATCATAGCTTTCACCTGGTCAGTCTATGTCAACGAAAGAGCAGGTGTTCATAATGTTTTGTGCACTCAGTGTAAAATAGAGTATTTTATTAGTGACAAGATGACAACATATAGCCTATATGTACTGAGTTAGTCAGATAACTGAAACATGCTTGTATGAGTGTATTTGTAAGCAGAAGTTCTTGTTTCATTGCTTCTTTTCTGGTCCTGGTGAGTTTGTGAGGATTCTAAGGTTGCAAAATTCCAGTAACCCTAGGGAATTTTGCAACCCTCGGGCATTCTAAAACTGAGCCTCATGTTTAGAAGCCACCTTAAATACAATAACCATGTCTGTCTGTCTCTATGGCTTTGGTCTGTCGATGTCTGCCAGGAGTTTCTGCCAGGGCCTTCTTGTTTATGTTAGAGTCCAGACACACCGTTCACCAGGTTGGCCAGATGCTTCACGGAGTACTCCTTGTGGGACAGACAGACAGACAGACGTACACATATTATGGACAGAGAGCATTCAATCTCAGATAATCTTCAGTCTCAGATAGTCGTTGGTCTCAGATAGTCTTTGGTCTCAGACCATCTCAGATAGCCTTTAATCTCAGATAGTCTTTGGTCTCAGACCATCTCAGATAGCCTTTAGTCTCAGATAGCCTTCAGTCTCAGATAGCCTTTAGGCTCAGACAATCTCAGATAGCCTTTAGTCTCAGATAGCCTTTAGTCTCAGATAGCCTTTAGTCTCAGATAGCCTTTAGTCTCAGACAATCTCAGATAGCCTTTAGTCTCAGATAGCCTTTAGTCTCAGATAGCCTTTAGTCTCAGACAATCTCAGATAACCTTTAGTCTCAGATAGCCTTTAGCCTCAGACAATCTCAGATAGTCTTTAGTCTCAGACAATCTCAGATAGCCTTTAGTCTCAGACCATCTCAGATAGCCTTTAGGCTCAGATAGCCTTTAGTCTCAGATAGTCTTTGGTCTCAGACCATCTCAGATAGCCTTTATTCTCAGATAGCCTTTAGTCTCAGACAATCTCAGATAGCCTTTAGTCTCAGACAATCTCAGATAGCCTTTAGTCTCAGATAGCCTTTAGTCTCAGATAGTCTTTGGTCTCAGACCATCTCAGATAGCCTTTAGTCTCAGATAGCCTTTATTCTCAGATAGCCTTTAGTCTCAGACAATCGCAGATAGCCTTTAGTCTCAGATAGCCTTTAGTCTCAGATAGCCTTTAGTCTCAGATAGCCTTTAGTCTCAGACAATCTCAGATAGCCTTTAGTCTCAGACAATCTCAGATAGCCTTTAGTCTCAGATAGCCTTCAGTCTCAGATAGTCTTTAGTCTTACGTCACTGCTGGCTATTGTAACTGTGGTTAACTATGGCAGTTTTCACTGCACACATCCAGGTTTGTGCTACACATTCCTGGTAAACGGGGTGAGTCCCTTCCCCCTAGGTAGAATTCATGGAAGCACATTGAGCAGACTGAGTGAATAATTACAGTGAGGGAAAAAAGTATTTGATCCCCTGCTGATTTTGTACGTTTGCCCACTCACAAAGAAATGATCAGTCTATAATTTTAAAGGTAGGTTTATTTGAGCAGTGAGAGACAGAATAACAACAACAAAAAATCCAGAAAAACACATGTCAAAAATGTTATAAAATGATTTGCATTTTAATGAGGGAAATAAGTATTTGACCCCTCTGCAAAACATGACTTAGTACTTGGTGGCAAAACCCTTGTTGGCTATCACAGTGGTCAGATGTTTCTTGTAGTTGGCCACCAGGTTTGCACACATCTCAGGAGGGATTTTGTCACACTCCTCTTTGCAGATCTTCTCCAAGTCATTAAGGTTTCGAGGCTGATGTTTGGCAACTTGAACCTTCAGCTCCCTCCACAGATTTTCTATGGGATTAAGGTCTGGAGACTGGCTAGGCCACTCCAGGACCTTAATGTGCTTCTTCTTGAGCCACTCCTTTGTTGCCTTGGCCGTGTGTTTTGGGTCATTGTCATGCTGGAATACCCATCCACGACCCATTTTCAATGCCCTGGCTGAGGGAAGGAGGTTCTCACCCAAGATTTGACGGTACATGGCCCCGTCCATCGTCCCTTTGATGCGGTGAAGTTGCCCTGTCCCCTTAGCAGAAAAACACCCCCAAAGCATAATGTTTCCACCTCCATGTTTGACGGTGGGAATGGTGTTCTTGGGGTCATAGGCAGCATTCCTCCTCCTCCAAACATGGCGAGTTGAGTTGATGCCAAAGAGCTCCATTTTGGTCTCATCTGACCACAACACTTTCATCCAGTTGTCCTCTGAATCATTCAGATGTTCATTGGCAAACTTCAGACGGGCATGTATATGTGCTTTCTTGAGCAGGGGGACCTTGCGGGCACTGCAGGATTTCAGTCCTTCACGGCGTAGTGTGTTACCAATTGTTTTCTTGGTGACTATGGTCCCAGCTGCCTTGAGATCATTGACAAGATCCTACCGTGTAGTTCTGGGCTGATTCCTCACCGTTCTCATGATCATTGCAACTCCACAAGGTGAGATCTTGCATG
Organism: Salmo trutta; assembly: GCF_901001165.1. Classification (NCBI taxonomy): domain Eukaryota; kingdom Metazoa; phylum Chordata; class Actinopteri; order Salmoniformes; family Salmonidae; genus Salmo; species Salmo trutta. The sequence goes on from NC_042990.1 coordinate 31,218,665, forward strand.
GAGCCCCAGGCCGAGGGAGATTGACAGTTCTTTTGTGTTTCTTCCATTTGCAAATAATCGCACCAACTGTTCTCACCTTCTCACCAAGCAGCTTGGCGATGGTCTTGTAGCCCATTCCAGCCTTGTGTAGGTCTACAATCTTGTCCCTGACATCCTTGGAGAGCTCTTTGGTCTTGGCCATGGTGGAGAGTTTGGAATCTGATTGATTGATTGCTTCTGTGGACAGGTGTCTTTTATACAGGTAACAAGCTGAGATTAGGAGCACTCCCTTTAAGAGTGTGCTCCTAATGTCAGCTCGTTACCTGTATAAAAGACACCTGGGAGCCAGAAATCTTTCTGATTGAGAGGGGGTCAAATACTTATTTCCCTCATTAAAATGCAAATGAATTTATAACATTTTTGTCATGCGTTTTTCTGGATTTTTTTGTTGTCTCTCACTGTTCAAATAAACCTACCATTAAAATTATAGACTGATCATTTCTTTGTCAGTGGGCAAACGTACAAAATCAGCAGGGGATCAAATACTTTTTTCCCTCACTGTATTATGATAACTCCAAAGCTGCCGTGAGCGTTCCTCACCCTGTGGTTCTTGATAAACTGCTCCATGTCATTCTCAGTCAGGTAGTAGGCCTTGATGTTGGTCTCCACAAAGTCCTTGTCAGGGATTGGCCTCATGTCCGTCAGCTTCTCCAGCTTCATCAGGAACTGCTGGAAGTCCAGCTTCATCAGAGCCCGCCCTTCATTACTGCACTTCTTTACGTTACCATAGCTACATGACGGAACAGGAAACACATGTTGACTTTTTGTTGACTTTTGTGTTATTTCTGTCAGACAGTACAGAAGAAGATACAGAAGAAGATACAGAATAAGATACATAAGTTTACTTTTTGTTGACAGACGTTTCAGAATCCAGTGTTGTTTATTAGCAACGTTCTAAAAACATGACATTTGTATTCTTGATGCCCAAGGCACAAGAATGAAAAACAAAAATGTCAAAGGAGAAAACTGAAATCGACAGAGAGTTAATAAATCTAATAACTCTTAATTCTGCTCAGACAGTTTTCTTCAAGGCATCTTTTGTCTCAGACAGTTCAAGGGTTTGTTTTGTAAAAAAAAGAAAAGGCCAACAAGTAAATATTTAATATTCATTGTTCACTTGATAACTTCACAAACTGTCTCTTCACACGGTGTGGGGGGTCTGGATTTGAGGGTCCTCAGTCGGAGTGCCCGTCACATCTGACTGTTCCCTTGAGTGTGTTTGTGTATGTGTGTGTCTGTGTGTAGCGGAGTGGAATCAAGTCCACCAGATCAGTGGCTGCTGACATCCATGTTTGTTCTGGTCTTAACAGAGCTGTTATTGCTTTCAGGGGAAAATAGATACTGCCAGAGTCTACATCTCTCTCCTCTCTCGCTTTCTCTCTCTCCATCCTTCTCCCGCCCTCTCTCTTTCTCTCTCCCCCTCTTTATCTCTCTCCTTACCTCCCTACATCTATATCTCCCTCCCTTCCTCCTCTCTCTGAGGTTGCCAGAGTCCCTTGGGGTGAGACGGTGAGTGGTGAGTCAGACTGTCAAGCGGCTCTAGCTCCTCTCTGAGGAGTCCAGTTGGGAGTGGGAGGCGAAGACACTGTAACAGACAAACAGACTACGCCTGGCCACTCTACCATAGTGGAGGGATGGAGGTGATAGGAAGCACAGTACCGTGACACTCAGGCTGTGTCTATAATGGCACTCTATTCCCTTTATAGTGCACTATTTTTGACCAGTGCCCACAGGGCCCAAACTAGTGCACAATATAGGGAATCACTATATAGTCATTTGAGATGCAGTCAGACCAGGACCTTGGGAATACGGAGGGATGGGAATACCAGAGACTAGACTAATCCCAGTCTGGGATGGGCAGCTGAGAGAGGCAGACTCTTGTGAAGGAGCTCCACAAGTCTAATACTGATACACAGATCATGTCCATGGTGATGTGTGAAGGAGCTCCACAGGTCTAATACTGATACACAGATCATGTCCATGGTGATGTGTGAAGGAGCTCCACAGGTCTAATACTGATACACAGATCATGTCCATGGTGATGTGTGAAGGAGCTCCACAGGTCTAATACTGATACACAGATCATGTCCATGGTGATGTGTGAAGGAGCTCCACAGGTCTAATACTGATACACAGATCATGTCCATGGTGATGTGTGAAGGTGCTCCACAGGTCTAATACTGATACACAGATCATGTCCATGGTGATGTGTGAAGGAGCTCCACAGGTCTAATACTGATACACAGATCATGTCCGTGGTGATGTGTGAAGGAGCTCCACAGGTCTAATACTGATACACAGATCATGTCCATGGTGATGTGTGAAGGAGCTCCACAGGTCTAATACTGATACACAGATCATGTCCATGGTGATGTGTGAAGGAGCTCCACAGGTCTAATACTGATACACAGATCATGTCCATGGTGATGTGTGAAGGAGCTCCACAGGTCTAATACTGATACACAGATCAGGTCCATGGTGATGTGTGAAGGAGCTCCACAGGTCTAATACTGATACACAGATCAGGTCCATGGTGATGTGTCGAGCAGAGAATGAAGAGGACCCTGTCCAGTTCATTACATGTTAGTTGTACACCTTTGGGCGTCTTTTCCTACTGACTGTATTGTGATATTTTTATATATTTTTTATTTATTTAACCTTTCTTTAACTAGGCAAGTCAGTTGAGAACAAATTATTTTTACATTGACAGCCTACCCGGCTAAACCCAGACGACGCTGGGCCAATTGTGCGCCGCCCTATCACGACCGGTTGTGATACAGCCTGGATTCAAACCATGGTGTCTGTAGTGACGCCTCTACCACTGAAATGCAGTGCCTTAGACCGCTGCGCCACTCCGGAGCCCTAGTCCTGGCCTTAGAACTAAAACCCTAACTAACCCTAGTTCTGTCCTTAGAACTTAAACCCTAACTAACCCTAGTTCTGTCCTTAGAACTAAAACCCTAACTAACCCTAGTTCTGTCCTTAGAACTTAAACCCTAACTAACCCTAGTTCTGTCCTTAGAACTTAAACCCTAACTAACCCTAGTTCTGTCCTTAGAACTAAAACCCTAACTAACCCTAGTTCTGTCCTTAGAACCTAAACCCTAACTAACCCTAGTTCTGTCCTTAGAACTAAAACCCTAACTAATCCTAGTCCTGGTCTTAGAACTTAAACCCTAACTAACCCTAGTTCTGTCCTTAGAAGTAAAACCCTAACTAACCCTAGTTCTGTCCTTAGAACTAAAACCTAACTAACCCTAGTTCTGTCCTTAGAACTAAAACCCTAACTAACCCTAGTTCTGTCCTTAGAACTTAAACCCTAACTAACCCTAGTTCTGTCCTTAGAACTAAAACCCTAACTAACCCTAGTTCTGTCCTTAGAACTAAAACCCTAACTAACCCTAGTTCTGTCCTTAGAACTAAAACCCTAACTAACCCTAGTTCTGTCCTTAGAACTAAAACCCTAACTAACCCTAGTTCTGTCCTTAGAACTAAAACCCTAACTAACCCTAGTTCTGTCCTTAGAACTTAAACCCTAACTAACCCTAGTTCTGTCCTTAGAACTTAAACCCTAACTAACCCTAGTTCTGTCCTTAGAACTAAAACCCTAACTAACCCTAGTTCTGTCCTTAGAACTAAAACCCTAACTAACCCTAGATCTGTCCTTAGAACTAAAACCCTAACTAACCCTAGTTCTGTCCTTAGAACTTAAACCCTAACTAATCCTAGTCCTGGCCTTAGAACTTAAACCCTGAACTTCCAGCTCAGTAAAGCTCAGCACAATCAACCTGGGTGTAAAAAACACCGTACCATCTTCCCTACTTTCACGTTTTAACACTCTTAGAGATGTTGTGTTTGTGCCTCGTCTTTTTCCCACTTCATTACAAGATGGCCAGGGGCATTATGAAAGCTCTTTACCCCCCCAACCCCCTATTAATGCCATGTCTCTCAGGCATAAAGAGGATGTCTCACCTGGCCGTATAAAACTCTGCCTGCCAGTACTTATATTTCACAGATGCTTTCACACACGCACACTCAGACAAGAGTGCACGCACGCACACACGCAAACACACACCCACGCACACCACCATGAACAATGCACTGAGCAGAGAAAGGGTACAAGTGCTGATTTGAGGGAAAATGCATTAGGCCCCAAACCTTTGACTCAATAGCAAGGGAGATAGGAATGGAGCAGGTGATTTTGGGAGCCATTTCGGATGTGTCAAGTGTTTAGAGGAGACTCAGGCCAGCCTCGTGTCAGACATGTTCCCTGTGGGGTCTCATTAACAGAACATATAACAGTCCTGGGATAGTGTTGGGGTTGGGGAGAAGGAGGCACAGAGAGTTAGCTAGTTGCTACCATATGGAGGGGATAAGAGGACTGAAGAGGAGTTGTCTCAGGAGAATGTCAGAGAAAGCTGGAGAAAAGCTGGGAACACTCATGTCTTGAGTGCTTATCTAGGCAATCAGCACGTTCCTTTGCGGTACTCTAACATTTCGTTTTTTATTTATTTATGACAAGCAGATGTTCCATCAAGAGGATGTTCAAACCTTGAGAAGAAAAAAAGAGGGGGGGGTAAAGAAAAGAGAATCAAACTTTTCTTGATCGATGTTCGTGCTCGAAGTACCTTGTGGTCGTACCTTACTGCGAGAGACGACAGGGGCTCCAATCCGGCCTTATTCAATAACTCACTTGAGGTATTCAGCCTACGACATGCGTCCCAGCTGATATTTACGAGTGTACCCCGGGAGCAAGGAACGGGCCCCTCGACCAAAAATACGTCAAAATAAGAGATGAACGAGGCAGCTAAAATGTCCACACCTCTCCTATCCACTGGCAGTAAATCCCGCTATTCCACAGGTACATATTAGCATGTGGTAATAAACTCACTATAAACCATAACTGAATGAGCAGTAGGTTTGTATTCACAGATATCATTTTTCCTGCTGTGCTTATCATAATAGATTTGCTGGCATTACAACTAGTCAGCAGCATTTTGCTGCTCATAAAAAAAGCATACATATATATATATATATATATATATTTTTATATATATATAAAAAGCATGTACATATTTTTTTTTAATCGCTGATTCGTACCTTTGAAATATACTATCACAGAAACTGTAAGTGGGTACAGAGAGACATTATTTACTTTTTTTGGAAAGGTTTTATTAAATGGAATAACATGACTCATCAGGCACCACTCAGCCCCTTGATGAAGGCTGCAGTATATCTGCTGAAAAAGTGTTTTATCTAGAAATCAATTAAAGTGTTTTGTAAATCAAAGTAAGAATGTAGGAGTTGTTCTTCCATCTTCTGAAGCCTACTGGCTTCTCTGGTGATATCTGATGAAACATTCCTGGTCTTATGTAGAAATCAGTCACTGTATTTTGTATATGCAAGTAAACAACTTTCCCCTCCACCAGAGTCCTGTTGGCCAGACGGATGCAGTGTTCCCACAGGACATTAGACACAGGCAGAGGGACCCGGACGTGTCTGGACACATTACCCAGCCTCTTGTTAAACTCCTCAAACTCTTGTGGAATAGAAAAACCATAACATTTGGTTCGTTTTTTTATTAACATTTTTGGTTCACTGATAAATATATTTCAAAGACATCATTCGGGGTTTCACAACTTCTCAAAATCCCCAAAGTGTCATGCCTACTGAAGTCCAGTTAGCTATATTTTAAAGCAGAGCTACTTTCATTAGTATTGTTGATTGCACTTTGTGTGTTGATGAGCTAACACCCAGTTCTACAGCTGAGCTGGTGAATAATGTTAGTCGACATGAGATCTCATTAACACAGCTGAGCAGACATCCATCCAACCTTTCAGCCCTCACATATTCCCCCTGCACCACAGATGGCCTAGCAACCCTTGCCATACAAGATGGCTGCTGGCCGCGCTCCATTCCAACATGAGCAGCAGAGACACATCAGTCATGGACGTGTTGATGCAGCTGGTCAGGCCTTTTTCATTTTTCTTTAATTTCACCCCAAAGAATATATGTTGCTTTTTAGACACAAAGACCCATCTCTCTGACGCTCTCCATATGCCAAAAGCTACATGTTTCACCGTGTTCTTACACCTTGTTTGTTGCTGATACAAACGCCACAATAGTACAGACTGGGGTGTCAGAAAAAGGCGAAATGTTTTCCTCACTCACTCACTGTACCAGAAGCTTATATGCTTGTTACACAGTCTGCAATTTTCAATTAGATTTGAATGGAGGTAATTATGGTGAAGGGTGTAGTGGTTCATGTTGGCAAACTGCAGAACACCGGAAAGGGAATTGAAGGTGACACATTTTTCACTAAAAAGGTTGTACAAAGTATTGCATCTGACTGGCAGAATTCACAAGGAGAAATAAAATGCATCTGAAAATCATCATACAATCATAAACCTAAATATAGATTTCCTCACACATTATTTTGATACATGAAAGTACCCAAGGACTGCATTGAATGTCTTTTCAAACAACACATTTGTGCCATCAAACGCTCACATTTTGAATAGCCTGGTTTGTAAATGAGACAACGTCAGTACCCCTGACACAATTTCCAATCTAAATGCAAATATATGCCAATATTGGATGCTAATATTCAATACAAACTCATGAATACAAGATACATAATCTCCTCTAAAATACAACCCTGTATCAATAACTTGTCAATCATAAACCATACGGTAGTGATGCATGGGTTGACTCAAAACCCGCAGTTCCCCGCGCTTATATCCACTGGGCGGGTGGGTTTAGGGTCATTAAATATTATGTGGATGAAGGGTGGGCGGGCGGGCTGAATAAAAAGAAAACAATACCTTAAAAAAAATCAATAAAAGTGTAATTATTGTGTAATTTATATCTATAGGCTACGTTGAGGTTTATATTTTATTATTTTAGGCTATCTGGCATTAGTGCATCAGCCTAAGCTTTAGGGACCAACTGTACGCACGCCGAATAACCTACACGCCAACCGCCAAATGCTTTTGGTAACGGGCAGAAAAAAGATAACATCGATACACGGAAGCAAAAAGTTCCGAATTTAATTCAAAAAGAGAAAAGCTGTGAAATAGAGAGTTGAAATAAAGAGAAGGGGGGGCCAGAAAAGTCATGGTGGGAAAGATTTGTTGAAGTGGTAAAATAGGATGAAAGCAGTGCCTGCTATGTTATGTGTGATGATTGTGAGGCACTATACAAATTCAACAGTCACAAGACGGGACTTCAAATAGGCCTATCGCACGTCAAGAGAACTGTAGCCTACTGTTCAGATGGGTTAAATGGAAACTGAAATCTGGACACTGACTGTAGGTCTATAACCTCTCAGCATTTCTTGCAGTTAAATGAGTTAAATGAGAGAATGTGAATGTGCAGCTAGATACTGTCTGTATAGGAGCTATCTTTATCAGCATCATAAAAGCTGATAGTGCCATATAAAATATGCATCCAAGCCAAACTGAAATCTTATCAGAAACACGTTGGGTCGTTTTCACAGCTTTCTATTTCCTTACAACCGGTCAAACTGATGTCTTTCGGAAATTTTGCACAGAAAAACTTTCCCGTTTTTTGGGGGGTTGAGTTTCTGCATTTTCTCCCCAGTCCCTAAATGTCTTGGCTCACATATAATGACAGATGAGAAGCTGCATGTATCTAATTATAGACAAGTTGACTAACAAATAGCCTACCAAAATGTCGAAAATTATAAGCAGAAGCATTTAAATCCGTAAAATGAAATCCTGCTCCCCGTGTCCAGAAATTGTTCAGCCTTTTGTGACTGTAGCCTAGAGCACATTTTCTATATTAGTGGGTGAGGGTTGGGTGCAGGCCTCAGACTTTCACCTTATTAAATATAGTCAGGCGGATGGGTTATTAGCAATGCGGGCAGGTGAACAAACAGCTGACCCGCACACCACTACCATACTATGTCTACCTCAGAAAAAGATTGGATGAGCAGCATAAATCTCAGCCTGACCGTTACTCTCATCTTGTCGTGTCAATTAAACTCTTAGGTCCGCTGCGATCATCAATATGGCAAATACGTTTAAATCAAGTCAGTGAGGCAGACACTTTTCCTCTGACTATTTGGCTTAAACATAATTAATTTGGCTTAGAGCAGCTTAATAATGCTCGCAGAGAGCCGTCTTCCAGCCAGCCAATCCACAGATCCAGAAAGGTGAGCCTGAGTTTTTCATTAGAATTGGAGGCTGTGTAGTGGTTTGCTCAATGTGGTTCGGGATTTAAAGCTATGGCTGCTCAGACAGAAATGCTTATGCATATTTGGGGGATTCTCTTAGCTTCCGCCTCGCAAATAAGGCCCACGGTCACGCTTCCACTGCAAAACCCCCATCTGTTCCTCAACACTAGGGCCCCCTCTCTCCGTATGCTCCAGCTTCATGCTCATCACGTCACGCCGAGCCACACGTCCCCATGCAAAATGCATGACGGGATAAGTGGAAGGAATGAATAACGATTTGATACTCATTTGGGAAGAGAACTTTAAGCCTGGAGATAGTTACAGGAGGGGACCTAAGAAACTCACCTTTCCTTAACAAACCTCAAACTTAGCTTCCTGAATCTGCATTAAACTCCCCAAACTTCTTCCGTTATATGAATAATTCAAATCCTAACTGGTAAATAATTGACATCGGAAGACCTCTCGGAGTGGTTAGGGGAATGAGAAGAGAAAACTTTAAACAAAGATCTCGACATGTTGAAAGAGATTAAAAGTTATCGATGACCTTGTGCTTCCGGAATTACCGGAAAATTTGATTTAAAAAATAATCCATATTTGAAAGATCTCATTTCAAATACATTTCCAATACAGTCACAAAAGAGAGGTGTCATCTTTAGTTCCTAACCAGGAAGCCTCGCTGAAAAAAAATTGCCATTGCAACTACAAAAAGTATTTGCAATGTTTTTCTTCCTGCAGTGCAATTGAATGTTCATAGGGGGAATAGGAGAGAGATGGCCATGTATGGGGGATGTGTGGTGCCTAGCTGGTTTCCCATGAGTAACAGTAAGTGTGCTGTACTGTGGGATCCATAAGAACAGCACTTAACCTGAACTACTGTGGTACAAATACAAAGCAACCGGCCGTACACTGCTTGCTATAAACAGATAAACAAATGCATTGAAATAGTAGTACCAATCCATTTTCAAGATAATACAAAATAGTCAGGTGGTCTAGCTTAACTAAAATACACAAAAGTACGTGGACACCCTATTCAAATTAGAGGATTTGGCTATTTTAGTCACACCTGTTGCTGATCGGTTTATGAAATCGAGCTCACATACATGCAATCTCCATAGACAAACATTGGCAGTAGAATAGCTCGTACTGAAGAGCTCAGTGACTTTCAACGTGGCAGCGTCATAGGATGCCACCTTTCCAACAAGTCAGTTCATGAGATTTATGCCCTGCTAGAGCTGCCCCGGTCAACTTTAAGTGCTGTTATTGTGAATTGGAAAAGTCTAGGAGCAACAACGACTCAGCCGCGAAATGGTGGGCCACACAAGCTCACAGAACGGGACCACCGAGTGCTGAAGTGCGTCTGTCCTCGGTTGCAACACTCACTATCGAGTTCCAAACTGCCTCTGGAAGCAACATCAGCACAAGAACTGTTCGTTGGGAGCTTCATGAAATGGGTTTCCATGGCCAAGTTGCCGCACACAAGCCTAAGATCACCATGTGTTTCACGTACTGACCAGTAAAAGGGGTTATCTGTTATTGTAGTTTGGTCAGGACGTGGCAGGGGTGTGTTTTTTTGTGTTGTCGGGTTTTTTTGGGGTATTGTTCTATGTTTTGTATTTCTATGTTCGTATTTCTAGTATTTGTATTTCTATGTTAGTTCTGTGAACAACCTCCAATTAGAAGCAGCTGGTTGTCGTTGCTTCTAATTGGAGGCCATATTTATATGGGTTTATTTTCTCTTGTGTTGGTGGGTGATTGTTCCAGGTATAGTCAAGGTTACCATACAGGACTGTCGTGCGTTTTCTTGTTTTGTTTCAGTGTTCACGTATGAATAAAAATATAAGTATGGACACTTACCACGCTGTGTATTGGTCCAATATTTCTTACTCTTCATCAGAAGACGAAACGTGGTGTAAAGCTCACCGCCATTGAACTCTGGAGCAGTGGAAACTCGTTCTCTGGAGTGATAAATCACACTTTACCATTTGGCAGTCCGAAAAATCTGGGTCTGGTGGATGCCAGGAGAATGCAACCTGCCCGAATGCATAGTGCCAACGTTAAAGTTTGGTGGAGGAGGAATAATGGTCTGGGGCTGTTTTTCATGGTTTGTGCTAGGCCCCTTAGTTCCAGTAAAGAGAAATCTTAACACTACAGCATACAATGACATTCTGGACGATTCTGTAATTCCAACTTTGTGGCAACAATTTAGGGAAGTCCCTTTCCTGTTTCAACGTGACAATGCCCCCGTGCACAAAGCAAGGTCCATACAAACATTGCTTGCCGTGATCGCTGTGGAAGAAATTGACTGGCCTTCACAGAGCCCTGACCTCAACCCCATCAAACAGCTTTGGGATGAATTGGAACACCGACTGCGAGCCAGGCCTAAATCGCCCAACATCAGTGTCCAACCTCACTAACGCTCGTGGCTGAATGGAAGCAAGTCCCTGCAGCAATATTCCAACATCTAGTGGAAACCCTTCCCAGAAGATTTGAGGCTGTTATAGCAGCAAAGGAGGGACCAACTCCATATTAATGCCTATGATTTAGGTGTCCATATACTTTTGGCCATGTAGTGTAGATGAGGTTAGATCTGTGATTGAGTTGTCTGTCGACAATGTAAAGTGTTTTGAGAATGGGGAAGCTCAGTGTAAATTCAACCCATTAACTACTATGGTAAACTCATCAATCTTCAACAGAGTGAGAGCTACTATACTAAAGGATGCCTTGCATAATCCTGTAGAATATTTATGGTAATTGCTAGTGCCTTGGGGAGGTCTTTACTTGGGTTGATATGTAACATTTAATGCTATTGTAGTAGCGAACAGTGGAAGAGAGTACCATCCTAGAGGGGTTAGAACATGGGTCACCCCAGGAGAATGACTGCTATTTCCTTTGGTAATGGGCTTACAAAGGCTAGGGTCGTTACAGTATGCTTTGCTAAGAAGTAATGTCAATACAGTATATTGTGTGATCTGATATGGTCAGGGGTCCGTGGCTCCACCACACAATCAATTCTATTAAAATATATACAGTGCCAGTCAAAAGGTTTTGAACACCTACTCATTCAAGGGTTTTCCTTATTTGTACTACTTTCTACAGATCAAAACTATGAAGTAACACATATGGAATCATGTAGTAACCAAAAAAGTGTTAAACAAATCAAAATATATATTTGAGATTATTCCTTGTGCCTTGTTAAAAGTTAATTTGTGTAATTTCTTTCCTTCTTAATGCGTTTGAGCCAATCAGTTGTGTTATGACAAGGTAGGGATGGTATACAGAAGATGGTGTTTTACCAAATAGGGCTAAGTCCATATTATGGCAAGAACAGCTCAAATAAGCATTACTTCAAGACATGAAGGTCAGTCAATTCAGAAAATTACAAGAAATGTGAAAGTTCCTTCAAGTGCAGTCACAAAAACGATCAAGCGTTATGATGAAACTGGCTCTCATGAGGACCGCCAAAGGAAAGGAAGAACCAGAGTTACCTCAGCTGCAGAGGATAAGTTCATTAGAGTTACCAGCCTCAGAAATTCCAGCCCAAATAAATGCTTCAGAGTTCAAGTAACAGACACATCTCAACATCAACTGTTCAGAGGCGACTGTGTGAATCAGGCCTTTATGGTCAAATTGCTGCAAAGAAACTACTACTAAAGGACTTCAATAAGAATAAGAGACTTACTTGGGCCAAGAAACACGAGCAATTAGACCAGTGGAAATATGTCCTTTGGTCTGATAAGTCAAAATTGTAGATTTTTAGTTCTAACAGCCATGCCTTTGTGAGACGCAGAGTAGGTGAACGGATGATCTCCGCATGTGTGGTTCCCACCGTGAAGCATGGAGGATGAGGTGTGATGGTGCTTTGCTGGTGTCACTGTGATTTATTTAGAATTCAAGGAACATTTAACCAGCATGGCTACCCACAGCATTATGCAGCGATACGCCATCCCTTCTGGTTTGTGCTGTTGGGTTCTGAGAATATGAAATATACTTATTCATGTCACTGAGGGAGAGAGGGTAATGTATAACGTTTACATTATGTCAGGATATGTTATTGTTAGCCATCAGGGATCCTATGGGCGGGATCCTCTGGGAGGAGAAGAGACACAGTCTGGTACCAGGCACCATGACAGCCGTGTGTTGAGTGTAGGGAAGCGATCACATGTGGCGGGCATTGATAAGGGGAGAGAGCCATGGATTAGTGATGGAGGGGGGTCGAGATCAGGTCAGGTCACATTAAGGGTGAAATAAAAGTTTATGGCCCATATCACTTAGTGTCCTGCCTAGCAGTAAAGAATGATGTGTTATACAGATGTGTAGGAGGAGACTCAGCCTTGAGGAACGGTTAAATATCAGTGCTTGTGGGAAAATGTCTTTGTCTAATGCAGCTGTATTGACCCTCTGGGAGAATAAACTTGGTTAAGCTTTCATAGTGTCCGTTGAGTTTTATACTCTGAGAATTAGAACCTAACAGTGCTTAGTGGCACTATTTTGTTTTTCAACAGGACTATGACCCAACACGCCTCCAGGCTGTGTAAGGGCTATTTGACCAAGAAGGAGAGTGATGGAGTGCTGCATCAGATTACCTGGCCTCCACAATCACCCGACCTCAACCCAATTGAGATGGTTGGAAATGAGTTTGACCGCAGAGTGAAGGAAAAGCAGCTAACAAGTGCTCAGCATATGTGGGAACTCCTTCAAGACTGTTGGAAAAGCATTTCAAGTGAAGCTGGTTGAGAGAATGCCAAGAGTGTACAAAGCTGTCATTAAGGCAAAGGGTGGCTACTTTGAAGAAATTAAAATATAAAATATAAATTCAGCAAAAAAAGAAACGTCCTCTCGCTGTCAACTGCAGTAAATCTCCTCATGGACTGCACCAGATTTTCCTGTTATTGCTGTGAGATGTTACCCCACTCTTCCACCAAGGCACCTGCAAGTTCCTGACATTTCTGGGGGGATTGGCCCTAGCCCTCACCCTCCGATCCAACAGGTCCCAGACGTGCACAATGGGATTGAGATCCGGGCTCTTCGCTGGCCATGGCAGAACACTGACATTCCTGTCTGCAGGAAATCACGCACAGAACGAGTAGTATGGCTGGTGGCATTGTCATGCTGGAGGGTCATGTCAGGATGAACCTGCAGGAAGGGTACCACATGAGGGAGGAGGATGTCTTCCCTGTAATGCACAGCGTTGACATTGCCTGCAATGACAACAACCTCAGTCCGATGATGCTGTGACACACCGCACCAGACCATGACGGACCCTCCACCTCCAAATTGATCCCGCTCCAGAGTACAGGCCTCAGTGTAATGCTCATTCCTTTGACGATAAACGCGAATCTGACCCTCACCCCTGGTGAGACAAAACTGCGACTCGTCAGTGAAGAGCACTTTTTGCCAGTCCTGTCTGGTCCAGCGACGGGGGGTTTGTGCCCATAGGCGACGTTGTTGCCGGTGATGTCTGGTGAGGACTTGCCTTACAACAGGCCTACCTCTCAGTCCAGCCTCTCTCAGCCTATTGCGGACAGTCTGAGCACTGATGGAGGGATTGTCCCACAGGTGTGATGTTCGGATGTACCGATCCTGTGCAGGTGTTGTTACACGTGGTCTGCCACTGCTAGGACGATCAGCTGTCCGTCCTGTCTCCCTGTAGCGCTGTCTTAGGCATCTCACAGTATGGACATTGCAATTTATTGCCCTGGCCACATCTGCAATCCTCATGCCTCCTTGCAGCATGCCTAAGGCATGTTCACGCAGATGAGCAGGGACCCTGGGCATCTTTCTTTTGGTGTTTTTCAGAGTCAGTAGAAAGGCCTCTTTAGTGTCCTAAGTTTTCATAACTGTGACCTTAATTGCCTACCATCTGTAAGCTGTTAGTGTCTTAATGACCGTTCCACAGGTGCATGTTCATTAATTATTTATGGTTCATTGAACAAGCATGGGAAACTGTGTTTAAACCCTTTACAATGAAGATCTGTGAAGTTATTTGGATTTTTACGAATTATCTTTGAAAGACAGGGTCCTGAAAAAGGGACGTTTCTTTTTTTGCTGAGTTTCTTTTTGATTTGTTTAACACTTTTTTGGTTACTACATGATTTCATATGTGTTATTTAACAATGTAGAAAATAGTTAAAATAAAGAAAAACCTTTTGAATGAGTAGGTGTGTCCAAACCTTTGAATGGTACTGTATATAAATAAAATACATTTTAAAGGAATTATTATATTTATCTACTTCGGTATGGAGACAAACCTCTTTTTCAGGTTAAGCCAAGTCAGCTCTACATAGACTCATTGGACATGACTGTGTGACACCGTAACTATGTTCCAGAGGCCAGCATGCGTTCTATATGTGGAGTTTACAGGGTTATTACAGAAAATATATACAGGAAAATCAGCCATGAACCCTGATCCATCACTGTATTATTACAGCAATGACATGACAAACGGACATGACCTTATGAAGTAATCCATTACAGGAATATACACATACACGTCCTTCACCATATTTTAATCATTACATTCACACATACTAAAACACACATGCCACATTACCTTTAACAGGACCTCCACGTACACATTGTGCTGCGACATTATCTCCCTAATGTCCCACTTAACTGCAGCCATCAGCAGCAGCATCTGTTCGTAGTCTAAAGCCTTGGCCGCCACGACCCAGTATATGGGTTTATGTAGCTCACTGGCCGTGGAGACAGTCTATAAGCGAATGACAAGGAGAATGGAATAAACAAGGACAGTGGTTGTGTCATAAATGGCACCCTACTCCCTTCATAGTGCACTACTTTTGATCAGGGCCCTGGTCAGAAGTAGTGAAGTATATATGGAATAGTGTTCCATTAGGACGCATCCATAAACAAGGACAGTGTCAATTCAATACTCACTCAGTACATTTTACTCAGTGTACAAAGTAAGGAAGGACAGAAAAAGTTAAAAACTTTCAGTAGAAAGATTTGAGAATGTTCAAATGTTATTTTCTCCTGGCATTGAACTTTAGAAAGTGTAAAATCGTTTGGGCTAGATATTGATTTTGAGTCCCTTTTTGAAAATGTGAAACTCTGACGCACCCTCAAGACTCTGTAAGGGTACACACCTTGAAAACAATCAAGCTGATAGAGAAGAGTTTGTGGTCAACAGCCATTTCCACTCTCACTGATAAGGTCATGTGTGTCAGAGGAGATCGCGACCACTAATTAATAACATGACTGATTTTGTCCTCCTGCAGAATGACACTAGGTACTTTCCGAGAGAAAATGTCAAGGAAAACACGCCCTCCTCCGGAAAGCACAGAAGTCCATATACACTACCGTTCAAAAGTTTGGGGTCACTTAGAAATGTCCTTGTTTTTGAAAGAAAAGCAACTTTTTTGTCCATTAAAATGACATCAAATTGATCAGAAATACAGTGTAGACATTGTTAATGTTGTAAATGACTATTGTAGCTGGAAACGGCTGATTTGTTATGGAATATCTACATAGGTGTACAGAGGCCCATTATCAGCAACCATCACTCCTGTGTTCCAATGGCACGTTGTGTTAGCTAATTCAAGTTGATAATTTTAAAAGGCTAATTGATCATTAAAGAACCCTTTTGCAATTATGTTAGCACAGCTGAAAACATTTGTTCTGATTAAAGAAGCAATAAAACTGGCCTTCTTTAGACTAGTTGAGTATCTGGAGCATCAGCATTTGTGGGTTCGATTACAGGCTAAAAATGGGAGTAGTGCACAGCGTTGTACGAGATCTACAGTTTCTTGACAATTTCTCGCATGGAATAGCCTTCATTTCTCAGAACAAGAATAGGCTGACGAGTTGCAGAAGAAAGGTCTTTGTTTCTGGCCATTTTGAGCCTGTAATCGAACCCACAAATGCTGATGTTCCAGATACTCAACTAGTCTAAAGAAGGCCAGTTTTATAGCTTCTTTAATCAGAACAACTGTTTTCAGCTGTGCTAACATAATTGCAAAAGGGTTTTCTAATGATAAATTAGCCTTTTAAATTGATAAACTTGGATTAGCTAACAACGTGCCATTGGAACACAGGAGTGATGGTTGCTGATAATGGGCCTCTATGTAGATATTCCATAAAAAATCTACAATAGGCATTTACAACATTAACAATGTCTACACTGTATTTCTGATCAATTTTATGTCATTTTAATGGACAAAAAAATTGCTTTTCTTTCAAAAACAAGGACATTTCTAAGTGACCCCAAACTTTTGAACGGTAGTGTAGGTTGCGTTTGTAATTTGGCATCCTAATCCCTATAACAGGGGTAGGCAACAAGATTCAGCCGCGGGCCTATTGTGGTTGGCGCAAATGGTCGGGGGCGGGTAATAATTATAATCATTTGTACACTAAAAATTGTCCACAACTAACCCCAAAAAGAGATTGTATTTGAAAATAACAATAATTTCATACCTTGATGACATTGAGACAAGATCACATACGTCTCGTGTCACTCGGACTGTGCAACACCCCCGTGCACTTTTTAGGGAATAGGGTGCCATTTGGGATACATCCATAGAGTTGTGGACTGACTGACCTGTGAGTACTCCCTAGAAAGACGTGTGGCCTTTCTAGGGAGTTTTTCCTAACCACCGTGCTTCTACACCTGCATTGCTTGCTGTTTGGGGTTTTGGGCTGGGTTTCTGTACAGCACTTTGAGATATCAGCTGATGTAAGAAGGGCTATATAAATACATTTGATTTGATTTGAGTAGAACTGCTGGAGGAAGGGCTTCTTGGCTGCAGGCATCATAGTATCCAGGTGAGACTGAAGGAACTAAAACTGCTCGGCCAGAAACACCCTGGGAAGAGAGACAGAGATTGAAATCAGTACAGGCTTTTAGCTAGGCGGATAGGCCCACCAAATCAGAGATTGAAGCAGTGTTAGAGGGGTACGGAGAGGGATAGGAGGGGAGAGGGGAGCAGGGGCTTTCGCTGAATGCATTGGGATATTGCAGACAGACCATTTTCCCTTCTCTCTCCTGAGCTTTAGAAACTTCTCTTGATCCCCTGTGCTTGTTAATGAGGTAGTTTCAGTCCTAGCATCAGATGGAGGTGGAAGGGTGTAGGAGGTACAGTAGCTAGAAATTGAGTTTTGGCCAGGCCATAATGCACCTTCTTGTTGGTTTAAATCAGCACCATATCAGGCCATGAAGCCTAAAACAGTGGGAGTTTTTACATTCACTGTGTTTTCATCCCTACAACTATACATTAGCAAACACTGAGCCACATAGAATAGTTGTGGGGAAAAAACGATTAATTAAAATCAATAGAAACAAAAATAAAAGCTAGTCCAGTGTAAAAATGGGGCATGGGGGGATTGAAGACATTTTTCAAATGTGTCAGCATGATTAATGCTATTATTATCCTTTTAAATGTTTTACATAAACAAAATAAGTTCAGTTTAATGATGGGCAGAGAGTCAACTGAGTGTGCAAATCTGGTGATAAGCGTTAATGACTGGCCGTGCGACAAGGCCAACGCAAGGCAAGGGGAAGGCATAGAGGTGAATGGACCTCATTATAACAGTATGGTAACTGTTTAAAAAACTATTTTGTACACTACGGACTAGGGATGTGTCCCAAATTACACCCTGTTTTCTATATAGTGCACTACTTTTGACACATAAGGCTCTGGTCAAAAGTAGTGCACCATGAAGAGAATAGGGTGCCATTTAGCATATATACTAGGGCAGCAGGTTGAAATGCTTCTTAGTAGGCTGGAGCCGAAAGTTCAGTTGGGAAGAGATACGTATGAGAGAGAAGGAGAGAATGAATCGAAATCGTTTAGCCATGGAACAACAGTTGCACTTGCAGGGTTTTTCACTTGGTGATGCAACACGCCCCCTTCAGATGTTATAGAGATGAACGAAACATGTGAATGTCTGTTATGTGTAATCCAAGATGATCCTTAAATAACCACATTGTGTTGACACATTCTTTATTAATAAGTGCTTGTTGCAGTAGAAACTAGCTGCCTACTGAGAAATAATTGAAAGTGGGCCTGAAACACATTGAAACGATTTGCAAATCTATGTGGGCCAAATAAATGAGTATCTAGGACAAAATTAGAACCTCAACAAAGACCATTACCTTTCCAGCCTGCATTACATTCAACCATTGAACATTAACAAGCACAAGTGATGTCCAATACGCCACGAGACATACACTGTAACGCCCTGGCCATAGAGAGGGGTTTTTCTTCTTTATTTTGGTTAGGCCAGGGTGTTACATTGGGTGGGCGTTCTATGTTCATTTTTCTATGTTTTTTGTATTTCTTTGTTTTGGGCCGTGTGTGGCTCCCAATCAGGCACAGCTGTAGTTCGTTGTTGCTGATTGGGAGTCACACATAAGGAGCCAGTTTTTCCTTTGGGTTTTGTGGGGGATTGTTTCTGTTTAGTGTCTTGCACCTGACAGTACTGTTTGGCTGTCGGTTTTCTTGTTTTTGTTGTATAGTGTTCTTACGTTTATTAAAATTTAAGATGAACACTAACTCCGCTGCACCTTGGTCTACTCTTTCCACAGACAGCCGTTACATACACACAGCTTGCGCCTGCCTCCCTTTAATATGACAACATTCCCACAAATGAGCCTGGGCAAACAAGTTTGTTTTAATGGACTCGAAAAATGGCATTATCTGTGAGTCGTCAGCCCACCATGACCACAAATCTCATGGTTACCATGGGGAGAGATAACAAGCAGAGCCCTGACATTTATCGGGTTATGCTTATATAAATACGTAATTTAGACAATGACGAGAGGCACTTATCTTTCGCAACTATAATCTTGATCTTTGCTCAGGGCCCTGGGGTGGCGGGCCCTCATTGATGATTCCATTAAAGCATGGCTAAATGAGTCGTTAAAGGTAGAGCAGCCCTTTACGAGGCTCCCATAGTCAGTAACGGCTTTATTGAAAATGGCGTATTGTATGCTGAGCATGTCTGGGTGCTAGGACAGAAGGGTTAGGTGGTGTGTAAGCCCCTTCCACCGCTACAGTAACTGCTCTGAGGGGGGGTATGTCTTCTCCCCTAAGGACCATTCCATTCTTCCTATCTTTAAAACCCCTTAAGAGCCTAAGCCCTGTTTAAGCCAGGGGGGGGGTGTACTAAGATATATGGCCGGAGCCTTCCTCTGTGCTCCTCTGTGCTCTGCGTTCAGCCTGGCTCCATGGCCGGATCCGCGGTCTGAGCGGGTGCTACATCCCGCACCTGAGCCACCACCGACGCTAGTTGCCCACTCTAACCCTCCCCATTTAGTTTCAGGTTTTGCAGTCAGAGTCCGCACCTTTGGGGGGGGGGGGGGGGGGGGGGTACTGTCACACCTTGACCATAGAGAGCCCTTGGGGTTCTCTATGGTGTTTTAGGTCAGGGCGTGACTAGGGGGGTTTCTAGGTATTATATTTCTATGTTGGTGTGTGTGTGTATGGTTCCCAATTAGAGGCAGCTGAATATCGTTACCTCTAATTGGGGATCATACTTAGTGTGTCCTTTTTCACACCTGCTAGGTGGGATATTGTTTTGTATGAGTGCCTATGTGCGCTACGTATTTCACGATCGTTATATCTTTGTTGTTTTGGAAGTTTCACTATCATTAAAATGTGGAACTCTACTCACGCTGCGCCTTGGTCCAA
The DNA here is from genome assembly GCF_901001165.1 of Salmo trutta. Classification (NCBI taxonomy): domain Eukaryota; kingdom Metazoa; phylum Chordata; class Actinopteri; order Salmoniformes; family Salmonidae; genus Salmo; species Salmo trutta. The sequence goes on from NC_042990.1 coordinate 31,238,546, forward strand.
TTATTCATACGACGGTCGTGACAGAGATGACTTTGCCTACATCTTTATGTGCACTAATATCATTGTCTAATTTATTTGGGGCTAATTTAACCATCTGAGTAAGTGGGAACTCAAAACACATTAGCTAGATCGCTAACTCTAAACATAATACCCACTGCTGGTGGCCATGCATGTCACACGCTCCGTCTCTATAAGCCATATCAAATATCTTGGTTGTAAAATAGCTGTTATAAAGCTCAATATTAAGAGTTGAGAAATACCTATAAAAAGCTGAGATCTCTTCAACAGCAAAAAACAGTAGTTACTTCCAAAGTTGTGTTTTCTCCCAATCAGATTTTGAAATGTTACAGAATACAATCATAACATTTCTCTCCCGGAGTGTGGAGGACAGTGGGTCGCTCAGCAACAGGCCCCAGTGAAACAGGGGCAGGGCAGAGACTTTTATTACAGTAATGATGAGGATAATGCATATTATTGTTTGACCGAATCATGGTTTTAGTAGCCTGAAAACCTTTTAAGTTTGGAGTGAGGTAAGCGTGTAGAATGTCCAGCTTGCATCGATGCTACCAATACAGTTTATAACTCGCACAGCCAAGTCAGAGTGCCGCACTCTGGAGCTCTGTGATTGATTTCATTTGGAACGACCCTCAGTGGCCACCACCCTCTAGGGACTTCCTAAAGAGATATAAACAGGATTTCAAATGGGGGTCTAAAGACCATCTCTTACAGTGACTGTGTGGCGACCATCCTCTGGGCCAGGGCTAGGCACCTTCTCCTTCCTCTCCTCCACCGGGCCACCCTGGATGCTGGATCAACCTTCCCCCAGAGACTCCTAAAACAGGGGGACAGAGAGAGAGAATAGTTAGCTTGACTTGCTCCTTCCTCCCACACACAGAGAGCGGAGAGTTAGACCTCTGATAGACCACAGATACTCAGAGAAAGGGACATACACATTCACTTTGCGATAACAGGGAGACAGAGAGAGACGGAGAGAAAGGAAAGGGGGGATACCTAGTCAGTTGTACAACTGAATGTATTAAACTGAAATGTGTCTTCTGAATCAGAGAGGTGTGGGGGGCTGCCTTATATAAATCCTGTTAAGGCTTGAATCCCGTTAGCGGGATCGCTATGACGACAGCCAGTGAAAGTATAGGGCGGCAAATTGAAAACAACAAAAATCTTATAATTAAAATTCCTCAAACATACAAGTATTATACACCATTTTAAAGCTTTACTTCTTGTTAACCCAGCCACAGTGTCTGATTTCAAAAAGGCTTTACGGCGAAAGCAAACCATATGATTATGTTAGGTCAGCGCCAACACACAAAAACACAGCCATTTTCCAGCCAAAGAGAGGAGTCACAAAAAGCAGAAATAGAGGGAAAATTAATCACTAACCTTTGATGATCTTCATCAGATGACACTCATATGACTTCATGTTACACAATACATGTATGTTTTGTTCGATAAAGTTCATATTTATATCCAAAAATCTCAGTTTACATTGGCGCGTTATGTTCAGTAATCTTTTGCCTCCAAAAACATCCGGTGATTTTGCAGAGAGCCACATCAATTTACAGAAATACTCATCATAAATGTTCATGAAAATACAAGTGTTATACATGGAACTTTAGATAAACTTCTCCTTAATGCAACCGCTGTGTCAGATTTCAAAAAAGCTTTACCGAAAAAGCAATAATCTGAGTACGTTGCTCAGACACAAAAACATGCCAAACAATATATCCACCATGTTGGAGTCAACAATAGTCAGAAATAGTATTATAAATATTCACTTACCTTTGATGATCTTCATCAGATTGCACTCCCAGGAATCCCAGGTCCACAATAAATGTTTGTTTTGTTCGATAAAGTCCATCCTTTATGTCCAAATACCTCCTTTTTGTTCACGCCTTCAGTTCACAAATCCAAATTCAGGATGCGCATGTCAGACGAAAACTCAAAAATGTCCATTACAGTTCGTAGAAACATGTCAAACGATGTATAGAATCAATCTTTAGGATGTTTTTATCGTAAATCCGCAATTAAGTTTCAACCGGAGAAATCCTTTGTCTTCAGAAATGCAATGGAACTGAGGCACCTCTCATGTGATCGCGCATGCCTGAGGCTCATGCCCTGCTGGCAGTGTTCTGACTCCAGGAGCTCTTATTTATCCCCACTTTACAGTAGAAGCCTCAAACAAGGTTCTAAAGACTGTTGACATCTAGTGGAAGCCTTAGGAAGTGCAAAATGACCCCACAGACACTGTAGTTTGGATAAGGAATGAATTGAAGTCCTACAGACCACTTCCTATTTGGATTTTGTCTCAGGTTTTTGCCTGCCATATGAGTTCTGTTATACTCACAGACATCATTCAAACAGTTTTATAAGCTTTAGAGTGTTTTCTATCCAAATCTACCAATTATATGCATATTCTCGTTTCTGGAAAAGAGTAGTAACCAGTTTAAATCGGGTACGTTTATTATCCGGCCGTGAAAATACTGCCCCCTACCCTAGAGAGGTTAAGCATATAAATTCCCTTATCAGAATGCCAAGAGTGTGCAAAGCTGTCATCAAGGCAAAAAGGGTGGCTAATATGAAGATTCTCAAGGAAAAAATATATTTTGATATGTTTAACACTTTTTTGGTTACTACATGATTGACTACATGATGTGTTATTTCATAGTTTTAATGTCTTCACTGTTATTCTGCAATGTGGAAAATAGTTAAAATAAAGAAAAACCCTTGAATGAGTAGGTGTGTCCACATTTTTGACTGGTACTGTAAATAATTGTATCTTACTGCTGTAGCTCACTGTTTGAGCTCTGTAGTAAAAACAACTCTCATATCTGGCTGATATAGCCTGTTGTCATAGCTCACTGCACCAGCTTTAATGGTTGGCCACTGAGCTAATGTCTGTGGTGCTATTAGCCTGTAATCCACAGAGTGTATCCAAAGAATGTCTATCTCTGTGTCTCCCTGGTCTGTCAAAGCCAGCTCGTCTATCCCTCTCTCTCTGTCACTGTTCTTTCAAAGCTAACTGGTGTTTCTCTGTGTCTCTCTCACTCACTGACTCACTCACTCACTCACTCACTCTGGGCGGCAGGTAGCCTGGCGGGTAGGAGCAATGGGCCAGTAGCTGAAAGGTTGCTGGATCAAATCCCAGAGCTGGCAAGGTAAAAATCTATCATTCTGAGCAAGGCAGTTAATCTACTGTTCCCTGGGTGCTGATGACGTGGATGTCTATTAAAACTTCTTATGGATGGTGGCAGTATTGAGTAGCTTATTTCTATGTACATATTCATCCCTTTACATTTGTGTGTATAAGGTAGTTGTGAATTTGTTAGATTACTTGTTAGATATTACTGCATAGTCGGAACTAGAAGCACAAGCATTTCGCTACACTCGCATTAACATCAGCTAACCATGTGTATGTGACCAATAACATTTGATTTGATTTCATTTGAATCTGTTATTCAATGTGTTTTAAATGGACTAACAGCAGTTAGGCCAAATAAACATTTCCATCAAATAATATTTTTACAATTTTGGGGGGATACTTCAAGGGGTCTTAAAATTCCAAATCAAATATTCTTGGTATGACCTTCTTAAAACAATTCCATATAACTAAGTACAGTAGAACCCCCCCTGGCTTAGACAGGGCTTAGATTCCTATGGGTTAATATGCTCCAGCACATTTTAAACTCACACACACACTTTTCTGTCTTTTCTACAGTTGTGAAATTCAGGAGAAAATCAGCCCTGTCCCACTGGCCATGTCCATTAATCATAACAATATAACCCAAGCACTAAAAGACAGAATTCTCAGCAGAAGGCAGAAGAATCACAATATTTTGTTAAGGTTCATCTGAGCCTGATGATGGATCATGCAGGCTGTCAAGCTGTGTGTGTGTATCTCTGAAACAACAGAAGCAGAACAGCAGGGGCAAATCAATAGCAATCACATCCAGTAAGTAATGAACAAATGGAAAGCCATTAAACCTGTCCACTATCATCCACTTGCATATATACAGGCTCCATAGTCATCTGGGGAGAAGAACACATCTCAGGTTACCTAATAAATAGGGTTGCAAAAAAGTCAAGTAACTTTTGCAAAATGCCTAGAATTTCCTGCTTATTCCTGATCAGAGCCCTAATTCTGATCAGAGCCCTAAGTACCAAGCTCTATATAAATCAGTCAAAACATTTAAACATTCAAGAATGAAGGAACATGTGACATTAAACCACTAAATAATTGCTCATAAATGGCTAAATGACCTTTAATTAATTGGTTTGGTAGCTAATTAGATATTATAAATCATGCAAGGCCCAGCGATAGACTAGTGTCCTGTCCAGGGGGTGTAGCCTACTTGTCCATCAAGCTGCCTCACACTACAGAAACAGGAGACAGGGGCCGTTCAGCTCGCACAAGCCAAGGCTAATTACTTATGGGCTTGTAATGGGTAGGTAATAGCCCCGTTGGGGCCTACTAGAGACCAATTAATTATCAATAAAAAGTTATCTGAGTCAACTTAGAAACCATTAATCAATAATAAGAGGGGCGGGTCTAAAGGATGAATGCATGTCAAAGAGTGTCACGCCTTGACCATAGAGAGCCCTCAGGGTTCTCTATGGTGTGTTAGGCCAGGGCGTGACTAGGGGGTGTTCTAGTCGATATATTTCTATGTTTGGGTTTGAGTATGGTTCCCAATTAGAGGCAGCTGATTATCGTTGTCTCTAATTGGGGATCATACTTAAGGTGTCCCTGTTCCCACCTGCATTTGTGGGATATTGTTTGTGTTTGTTGCACCACGTAAGTCACGTTTCGTTGCTTGTTTATTGTTTTGTTGAGAAGTTTTCACTTAATAAAAGGATGTTGAACTCAAATCACGCTGCGCCTTGGTCCATCCATTATCACGACCATGACAAAGAGTCAGGTCAAAGAATAAGAGAACGATTTGCCATTCAACATGCAGCATTAAACAGATGACAATGTTCATATCACTGGAATATGAGCATTCAGATGAAGTTCGGAGTCGGGTGAAGTTGCCCCGAGACGCTGCTCTTGGGTCACTTTTGCATTTCCCCCACTAATGGTTAAGGTTAGGAATGAGGGAGGGGAAGCTGACCCTAGATCTGTACCTGGAGCGTAATGCTCCCATTGGCAGAACGAGCAGTCAAACATCAAACCAAAACTTTATCATGAAAAACAATGGCAGAACGCTCGGTCACCCATTAACTTCCCTGGGGTTAAATGTGTGTGTCAAATACTAGTTTGACAATGTCTTAGGTAGACTGGTCCCAGATGTGTTTGTGCTATCATATCAACTCCTTTCACTCATTATCATGCCAAACATGGATTTGACATGATAACACAAACAGATCTGGAAGCAGGCTAGTTTTGGGTCGCTAACTTTCCAAATCCCATCCACTCCTGTCTAGAGATCCATTAGATGATGCAAGTTAGCAATTTCGGTGCACAATACCTTCACAGAGTAAAACCACTAAACTTCATGCAGTAAACTGAAGCATAAACATGATTAACATCCTGCGCTGGTGGAGTTGATCCAGAAAACCCATTAGACTTCCCACTCTATTCTGAGCCCGATTGTGACTCATGATAAAAGAAACCCAAAAGTAAAAGTCATTTATGAACTGACAACAACACAAAACCTCAGCCGAAACTGCTTACCCTCCATTTGCAGAACAGAAACAACAAATATTGATTTGTTCTCAACTGAGACTTGTAATAAGATAAGAGTGCGCAAAACTGTAATCAAGGCAAAGGGTGGCTATTTGAAGAATATCAAATATAAAATGTATTTAGATTTGTTTAATGCTTTTTTTGGTTACTACACGATGCCATATGTTATTTCATAGTTTTGATGTCTTCACTATTATTCTACAATTGTATTTTTTTATTTCACCTTTATTTAACCAGGTAGGCTAGTTGAGAACAAGTTCTCATTTGCAACTGCGACCTGGCCAAGATAAAGCGTAGCAATTCGACACATACAACAACACAGAGTTACACATGGAATAAACAAAACATACAGTCAATAATACAGAAGAACAAAAGAAAACAAAAAGTCTATATACAGTGAGTGCAAATGAGTTAAGGTAAGACAATAAATAGGCCATGGTGGCGAAGTAATTACAATATAGCAATTAAACACTGGAATGGTAGATGTGCAGAAGATGAATGTGCAAGTAGAGATACTGGGGTGCAAAGGAGCAAGATAAATAAATGAACACAATATGGGGATGAGGTAGGTAGATAGATGGGCTGTTTACAGATGAGCTATGTACAGGTGCAGTGATCTGTGAGCTGCTCTGACAGCTGGTGCTTAAAGCTAGTGAGGGAGATATGAGTCTCATGCTTCAGAGATTTTTGCAGTTCGTTCCAGTCATTGGCAGCAGAGTACTGGAAGGAAAGACGACCAAAGGAGGAATTGGCTTTGGGGGTGACCAGTGAGATATACCTGCAGGAGCGCGTGCTACGGGTGGGTGCTGCTATGGTGACCAGTGAGATGAGATAAGGCGGGGCTTTACCTAGCAGAGACTTGTAGATACCCTGTAGCCAGTGGGTTTGGCGACGAGTATGAAGCGAGGGCCAACCAACGAGAGCGTACAGGTCGCAATGGTGGGTAGTGTATGGGGCTTTGGTGACAAAATGGATGGCACTGTGATAGACTGCATCCAGTTTGTTGAGTAGAGTGTTGGAGGCTATTTTATAGATGACATCACCGAAGTCGAGGATCGGTAGGATGGTTAGTTTTACGAGGGTATGTTTGGCAGCATGAGTGAAGGATGCTTTGTTGCGATATAGGAAGCCGATTCTAGATTTAATTTTGGATTGGAGATGCTTAATGTGAGCCTGGAAGGAGAGTTTACAGTCTAACCAGACACCCAGGTATTTGTAGTTGTCCACGTATTCTAAGTCAGAGCCGTCCAGAGTAGTGATGCTGGACGGGCGAGCAGGTGCGGGCAGTGATCGATTGAATAGCATGCATTTAGTTTTACCTGCGTTTAAGAGCAGTTGGAGGCCACGGAAGGAGAGTTGTATGGCATTGAAGCTCGTCTGGAGGTTAGTTAACACAGTGTCCAAAGAGGGGCCAGAAGTATACAGAATGGTGTCGTCTGTGTAGAGGTGGATCAGAGAATCACCAGCAGCAAGAGCAACATCATTGATGTATACAGAGAAGAGTCGGACCGAGAATTGAACCCTGTGGCACCCCCATAGAGACTGCCAGTGGTCCGGACAACAGGCCCTCTGATTTGACACACTGAACTCTATCAGAGAAGTAGTTGGTAAACCAGGCGAGGCAATCATTTGAGAAACCAAGGCTGTCGAGTCTGCCCATAAGAATGTGGTGATTGACAGAGACGAAAGCCTTGGCCAGGTCGATGAAGACGGCTGCACAGTAATGTCTCTTATCGATGGCGGTTATGATGTCGTTTAGGACCTTGAGCGTGGCTGAGGTGCACCCATGACCAGCTCTGAAACCAGATTGCATAGCGGAGAAGGTACGGTGGGATTCGAAATGGTCGGTAATCTGTTTGTTAACTTGGCTTTCGAAGACCTGAGAAAGACAGGGTAGGATATATATAGGTCTGTAGCAGTTTGGGTCTAGAGTGTCACCCCCTTTGAAGAGAGGGATGACCACGGCAGCTTTCCAATCTTTGTGAATCTCAGACGATACGAAAGAAAGGTTGAACAGGCTAGTAATAGGGGTTGCAACAATTTCGGCATATCATTTTAGAAAGAGAGGGTCCAGATTGTCTAGCCGGGCTGATTTGTATGGGTCCAGATTTTGCAGCTCTTTCAGGACATGAGCTATCTGGATTTGGGTGAAGGAGAAATGGTGGGGGCTTTGGCGGGTTGCTGTGGAGGGTGCCGGGCAGTTGACCGGGGTAGGGGTAGCCAGGTGGAAAGCATGGCACGCCGTAGAGAAATGCTTATTGAAATTCTCAATTATAGTGGATTTATCGATGTAACGGTCGTCGTAAGGAGTGGACCAAAATGCAGCAGATCTATTGATCCTCTTCTTATTTATTAAAGGAAAAACACTTAAAACAAAACAAACGACGAAAACAGTCCCGTAAGGTGCACAGACTATACAGGAAACAACCACCCACAAACACAAGAGAAAACTAACGCACTTAAATATGGCCTCCAATTAGAGGCAACGACAACCAGCTGCCTCTAATTGGAGGTCATTACCAAAACCCCAACATAGAAATAGAACACTAGATAAACACATAGAAATAGAAAATGTAGAACATAAACCAAAAACCCCGAAACACAAAACAAACACCTCCTGCCACACCCTGACCAAACTACAATAACAAATAACCCCTTTTACTGGTCAGGCCGTGACAGTACCCCCCCAAAGGTGCAGACCCCGAATGCACCTAAACACAAAAACCCCACAAAAATAACCCCAAACTTAAAGGGAGGGAAGGGAGGGTGGCTCCCGTGCTACACCCCCCCCCCCCCCCCTCCCCAATCCTCCAACCACAGAGGTGGCTCTGGCTCCGGCCTTAGTCCCCATTCTAATCTGCCCACCCCCACTGAAGGCTCAGGGCTGTAGACCACTGCTGAAGGCTCTGGGCTGAGGTGCGTCGCTGGAGACCTCGGGCTGAGGTGCGTCGCTGGAGACCTCGGGCTGAGGATCGTCGCTGGAGACCTCGGGCTGAGGAGCGTCGCTGGAGACCTCGGGCTGAGGAGCGTCGCTGGAGACTCAGGGCTGAGGAGCGTCGCTGGAGACTCAGGGCTGAGGAGCGTCGCTGGAGACTCAGGGCTGAGGAACGTCTCTGCAGGTGCCGGGCTGAGGAGTGTCTCTGCTGGCGCCGGACTGTGGGCCGTCTCTGCAGGCGCCGGACTGTGGGCCGTCTCTGCAGGCGCCGGACTGTGGGCCGTCTCTGCAGGCGCCGGACTGGGGGCCGTCTCTGCAGGCGCCGGACTGTGGGCCGTCTCTGCAGGCGCCGGACTGGGGGCCGTCTCTGCAGGCGCCGGACTGTGGGCCGTCTCTGCAGGCTCCGGAGTGTAGGCCGTCTCTGCAGGCTCCGGACTGTAGGCCGTCTCTGCAGGCTCCGGACTGTAGGCCGTCTCTGCCGGTTCCGGACTGTAGGACGTTGCCGGAAGCACTGGACGGGGAGATATAATCTCTAGAGATGTTTAAACCAGGCGATGTCATCGCATATGTAGGAGGTGGAATAACATGGTTGGTTAAGGCATATTGAGCAGGGCTAGAGGCTCTACAGTGAAATAAGACAGTAATCACTAACCAGGACAGTAATGGACGAGGCATATTGATATTAGAGAGAGGCTTGCGTAGCCAAGTGAACATATTGGTCCAGTGATTGGTTGGGCTGACTGGGGACACGGCGATTCAGACAGTTAGCAGGCCGGTGCTAACAAGCTAGCAGTTAGCAGACCGGGGCTAGCAAGTTAGCCTTTGGGGGAAGACGCGATGGGTGTAAGTCTGTTTTTGCCTCTTAGTGCGGTGACGTTGATAGAACAGTCGTGGAATTAGTAGGGTTCAAGTAGCTCTAGATAGCTAGCAGGCCGGTTAGCAGAATGGGCCTTCAGCGGACGTCGCGTCTGAGGGGCCTGTTGGAATCCTCGGGCAGATTATGTCGGTATTCCAGTAAAAAATACAAATACAATGTAGAAAATAGAAAATACACTTGTCATTTTACTGACCATGCTCCAAAGGCGTAAACAATCACTTATTACGAAGAGGAAAGGAAATTTTCCACCTGAAGACTACAGATACATTACTATATGTTTCTCTTCACGTTGCTCATAACTCGGCATAGTTTCTTCCTTTGGATTTAACACGCTATGAAAATCCTGACGACCCCCATAAAAATAGAGTCCAGTTTTCTAAGGGAAAGATAAAGAATATGTTTTTCTGCTGACGGTGGGAAGCGTTTGGATTCACACTATAGCCCATGAATTAAAAAAAATACCTGGTATTGTAAAATCTTGAGCTAAATATGTTAATCTTCTGAGAGATAAAACTATTTTTCACTTTCATATGACAATCTTTGCTACAGTATAACACATGCTGCAGTCAAGCCATTAAATATGTATTAGTAATATATTCCCATTACATGCTCAAAAAGACATGCATGAGCTGATGATTAGATGAAAATGCATTAACATACAGTTGAAGTGGGAAGTTTACATACACTTAGGTTGGAGTCATTAAAACTCATTTTTCAACCACTCCACAAAATTCTTGTTAACAAACTATAGTTTTGGCAAGTCGGTTAGGACATCTACTTTGTGCATGACACAAGTAATTTTTCCAACAATTGTTTAGCGACAGATAATATCACTTATAATTCACTGTATCACAATTCCAGTGGGTCAGAAGTTTATATACTCTAAGGTGACTGTGCCTTTAAACAGCTTGGAAAATTGCAGAAAATTATGTCATGGCTTTAGAAGCTTCTGCTAATTAACATCATTTCAGTCAATTGGAGGTGTACCTGTGGATGTATTTCTAGGCCTACCTTCAAACTCAGTGCCTCTTTGCTTGACATGGATAATACACCAGCAAACATGAAATCAAATCAAGCCCATACTTGTTGAGAAAACATCTTGCATTGAAGGAATTCACGGAGCTGGATACATACTAATCAGACTGAAATTGTAATTATTTTTCTTTTTGCAAAAAATATACCAAAGATAGTAATGGGATTAAAGGGTTTATTCTTTCTTTTTTTACGAAGGATTATAAACTTCCTCACTGGATTGCGTGGTTCCTAAACCCGCAGCAGTAAGTAATGATTCACATTCTAATCATCACATCACTCCAGTTTTTGGAATTCAGAGCTTCATCAGGGAAACCCAGGTACAGAATCGTGGTGTCCCGTGGAAGAGAACAAACGCCTTCCAATGTTTTGATTAGCCGAATCTGAAACGGAGGCCACATACTCATGCTGCTAAACATACCCTCGTAAAACTAACTATCCTGCCGATCCTCGACTTCGGCGATGTAATTTACAAAATAGCCTCCAGCACTCTATTCAGTAAATTGGATGCAGTCTATCACAGTGCCATCAGTTTTGTCACCAAAGCCCCATATACTACCCACCATTGCAACCTGTATGCTCTCGTTGGCTGGTCCTCGCTACATATTCGCCGCCAAACCCACTGGCTCCAGGTCATCTATAAGTCTTTGCTAGGTAAAGCTCCGCCTTATCTCAGCTCACTGGTCACCATAGCAACACCCACCCGTAGCACACGCTCCAGCAGGTATATTGCACTGATCATCCCCAAAGCCAACACCTCCTTCGGTCACCTTTCCTTCCAGTTCTCTGCTGCCAAAGACTGGAACGAATTGCAAAAATCATTGAAGTTGGAGACTTATATCTCCCTCACTAACTTCAAGCATCGGCTGTCAGAGCAGCTTACCGATCGCTGCAGCTGTACACAGCCCATCTGTAAATAGCCCATCCAACCTACTACCTACCTCATCCCCATTTTTGTTTTTTCTGCTCTTTTGCACAGCAGTATTTCTACTTGCACATCCTCATCTGCACATATATCACTCCAGTGTTAATCTGCTAAATTGTAATTACTTCGCCACTACGGCCTATTTATTGCCTTGCCTCCTTACTCTATTTGCACACACTGTATACAGATTTCCTATTGTGTTATTGACTGTACGTTTGTTTATCCCATGTGTAACTCTGTGTTGTTGTTTTTGTCGTACTGATTTGCTTTATCTTGGCCAGGTTAAATACCCGGTTAAATAAAGGTGAAATAAAAATAAAATAAAAAATACTGTGAAATGTTCAATATACCTACAGGCGTCACAAGGAAGTAATACAATCTCTGTCCTCAGACAGTTCCCACCAACTGTTGCTTGACAATACTGTCAGGCTAGTCTATTATTAATAAGGTTTAATATCTTCTAGACACAAGATGTCCCCTTATTTGACTGTTAGTTTAAGTATCAGTGTGTTTGACATTGTCTAGGACAACGAGACATTTAATATTAATGTCATATTAAACATTCAACAAATGTTGTATTCGTCAAATGAAATGCCACACCATCAATTACTCAGAGATCAAAATTATTTGACGTGAAAAATGAATGAGACAGGATCAAAGCACATTCTAATGGCCGGTCACGTTGCAAAGCGCATGCAGGAATGTCTTACTGAGAGGTTGAACTGCTGCAGTAGATTCAGTCACTCCCCACATGCCCTAACGCTGTTGTTACTGAGCAACTTTTCATCCACTGACATGGGAGACATTCTCCACATAGTTTTATTCCATTAAAGTGCATCATGCTTTCTCCTTCCAGAAAACTGGAAGAAAACAGACTTTCCTATATACAAGAGTTTATATCAGGAGAGAAATCATTGAGTTGACTTATTGACATTGTACAGCTGGCTTCTGATATTTGGGAAGATACTTATACAGAGTCGGAGTTTCCATTACTTTACTGTTTGAGAGAAGTCCAAAAATGGCTTGTTTGCCTGAATGAGGCTGTATATCTACTCTATAGAGGTTGTATATCTACTCTATAGAGGCTGTTTATCTACTCTATTGAGGCTGCATATCTACTCTATAGAGGCTGTATATCTACTCTATAGAGGCTGTATATCTACTCTATAGAGGCTGTTTATCTACTCTATAGAGGCTGTATATCTACTCTATAGAGGCTGTATATCTACTCTCTGGAGGCTGTATATCTACTCTATAGAGGCTGTTTATCTACTCTATAGAGGCTGTATATCTACTCTCTGGAGGCTGTATATCTACTCTCTGGAGGCTGTATATCTACTCTATAGTGGCTGTATATCTACTCTATAGAGGCTGTATATCTACTCTATAGAGGCTGTATATCTACTCTATAGAGGCTGTATATCTACTCTATAGAGGCTGTTTATCTACTCTATAGAGGCTGTATATCTACTCTCTGGAGGCTGTATATCTACTCTATAGAGGCTGTTTATCTACTCTATTGAGTCTGCATATCTACTCTCTGGAGGCTGTATATCTACTCTCTGGAGGCTGTTTATCTTCTCTATAGAGGCTGTATATCTACTCTATAGAGGCTGTATATCTACTCTCTGGAGGCTGTATATCTACTCTATAGAGGCTGTATATCTACTCTATAGTGGCTGTATATCTACTCTATAGAGGCTATATATCTACTCTATAGATGCTGAATGTCTGATAGACATTTTCAGTGCGCCAGAAAGTATTCATACCCCTTGACTTATTCCACATGTTATTGTCTTACAGCTTGAATTCATCTACACACAATATCCCATAATGACAAAGTGAACACACATTTTTATAAATGTTAGCAAATTAATTGATCATTAAATACAAACATATCTAATTTACATAAGTATTCACGCCCCTGAGTTAATACATCACCTTTGGCAGCGATTACAGCTATGTGTCTTTTTGGGTAGGTCTCTAAGAGCTCTGTCAAGTTGGTTGGTGATCCTTGCTAGACAGCCATTTACATGTCTTGCCATAGGATCTGTAACTAGGCCACTCAGGAACATTCAATGTTGTCTTGGTAAGCTACTCCAGTGTATATTTGGCCTTGTGCTTCACGTTATTGTCCTGCTGAAAGGTGAATTTGTCTCCCAAGTGTCTGTTGGAAATCAGACTGAACCAGGTTTTCCTGTAGGATTTTAGCTGTGCTTACCTCTGTTCTACTTCTTTCTATCCTAAAAAACTCCATAGTCCTACTCGGTGATGTGTTGTGATGGATTTGCCCCAAACACAACACTTTGTATTCAGGACATAAGTTCATTTCTTTGCCACATATTTTTTGCAGTTTTACTTTAGTGCCTTGTTGCAAGCAGGATGCATGTTTTGGAATATTTGTATTCTGTAAAGGCTTCCTTCTTTTCACTCTGTTATTTAGGTGAGTATTGTGGAGTAACTACAATGCTGTTGATCTATCCTAAGTTTTCTCCTGTCACAGCCATTAAAATCTGACTGTTCTAAAGTCACCATTGACCTCATGGTGAAATCCCTGAGCGGTTTCCTTCCGCTCCGGCAACTGAGTTAGGAAGGATGCCTGTATCTTTGTGGTGACTGAGTGCAATTAATAACTTCACAATGCTCAAAGGGATATTCAAAGTCTGCTTTTTTTTACCCATCTACCAATAGGTGCCCTTCTTTAAGAGGCATTGGAAAACCTATCTGGTCTTTGTGGTTGAATCTATCTGAAATTCACTGTTCGACTGAGGGACCTTACAGATAGTTATACTGTATGTGTGGGGTCCAGAGATGAGGTAGTCATTCAAAAATCATGTTAAACACTATTATTGCACACAGAGTGAGTCCATACAACTTATTATTTGACTTGTTAAGCACATTTTTACTATTGAACTTATTTAGGCTTGCCATAACAAAGGGGTTGAATACTTACGGATTCAAGACATTTCAGCTTTTCATTTTTAATTAATTAGTAAAAAATGTAATAAAACATCATTCCACATTGACGTTATGGGGTATTGTGTGTAGCCAGTGACATAAAATCTCAATTTAATCCATTTTAAATTCAGGCTGTAACACAACAAAATGTGGAAATAGTCAAGGGTTATGAATACTTTTTGAAGGCATTGTATGCTAGTTGCTAATCTGCTTATCCTCACACATGCTAACAAAACACTGTGTTGCAATTCCATTTGCTGCTGTCTCGGAAGGCGTTCATTCAACCTGAATAAGCCAGCGCAATCATGCAAAATCACCCTTGGTTGAGAAATTGTTTAGGTGATTAAAAAGAAAAATCTGAAACATTTACAAAGTCGGGGTGAATCCTCTGAAAGAAATCTGAGCGGAAAGGAAAAAAAGACAGAGAATAGGAGTTTAGTGAGTGTTGAATAAATATCGGGTGAGCCAATGTGTTGGGAAAGCTTTGCATTCATTCTATAGCCTCCATCAAAACTGAGCTGGGCATCAAAGACGGGGAAAATTAAGAGTCACTAAAGTGAAAAATCAGTTGAAGAGCCGCGTGGCTGAATATTATAACTGTAGATAAAAACGAAGGCACTCACAGCGAGAAGAAGAATTCAATATCTAAAAGCATATCCTCTGAAGAATAAATCAGTCAAGATCAATAGATGCTTAAAGAAACATAAAAGTGCAGCTCATATGGATTGCTTCCTTGCTGGAACTAATGCACATTACCTCTAAACTTCTGTCAACTTCATAGAGTTCAATAGAATTGAGGGATTAAAGGGGCAATCTGGGATGGGTACATCCATTTTCAGACTTTTGGAGTACATCACTATGTAAATTACCTTATGAGATTAGTTCAACTTTCTTACCCCCATCATAACTAAAAGAAAATAGAGCTTGTTTAACTCCATTGTTTGTGATTAATGTAATTGTGGTGACATTTCTCCAGTCCCATCCCTTAGAAGTTTACCAAAAAAGTGGAGGGGTGCCCACTTAGAATCCCAGATTGTCCCTTTTAAATCAGGACATTTCCTTTACAGAACAGGAGTGCGTTACAGTAAATACAGTGAAACAGTACGGTTATAGATTCCCACGAAATTAAAGGGAAATGTGTTTTTTTCCCTCTCAAAGACGTATTGTGTATACAATTCCACTACTAGTGCCCGACGTTCTTCATCCATCCCTCAAAGTGCTGTTACGCCCATTTAGAAAATCAAAGAACATTGTGCGATGGGTCCACTGACACTCGTGGGTAAAAATAATGCAGAGTGAAAACAAGAGCATTATGGAGAGAGGAACCAGAACAACACTATGGGCTGACTTTATTAATTTGTCACAGTGATACGCTGCCTCAACTCTGACGCAGGCACTCACAGAGGGCATCTAAAGACAAAAAGTGGCATCAAAAGCAATCCGCTTCAAAACAATAGCCTAGCAATAGCCTCTCCTCACAGGAGGAGTGTTATTGGCGCAGACTGCTGTCAGAAGGGGGTTCAGAGACCACCTTTGAAGTCACTTACCCATCTTAGCGATTGAAGAGTTCTAGAACAGTTACTATATTAAATGGATCAAACACCGTTCAGGGTTATTATACCATTAGTCATTAAACATTATACCATTATACCACTTGTACAGGTACTGCAGGGTATGGAAGTAGCTTATGTCAAAATATAAAAAAAACATAAGTAGTGGTGTAACACAGTGGTTCCCAAACTTTTCATAGTCCCGTACCCATTCAAACATTCAACCTCCAGCTGCGTACCCCCTCTAGCACCAGGGTCAGTGCACAATCAAATGTTGTTTTTTTCCATCATTGTAAGCCTGCCACACACACTTTACGATACATTTATTAAACATAAGAATGAGTGAGTTTTTGTCACAACCCAACTCATATAGGATCAGGGCACAAATAATAATAATCAATAATTTTGTTATTTTTTTAACCATCTTACATATAAAACCTTATTTGTTCATCGAAAATGGTGAATAACTCACCACAGGTAAATGAGAAGGGTGTGCTTGAAAGGATGCACATAACTCTGCAATGTTGGGTTGTATTGGAGAGAATCTCAGTCTTAAATCATTTTTCCACACACAGATGTGCCTGTATTTAGTTTTCATGCTAGTGAGGGCCGAGAATCCACTCTCACCTACAGTTATTGTCGGAAGTTTACATACACTTAGGTTGGAGTCATTAAAACTTGTTTTTCAACCACTCCACAAATTTCTTGTTAACAAACTATAGTTTTGACAAGTCGGTTAGGACATCTACTTTGTGCATGACGCAAGTAATTTTTCCAACAATTGTTTACAGACAGATTATTTCAATTAGAATTCACTGTATCACAATTCCAGTGGGTCAGAAGTTCACATACACTAAATTGACATAATTTGAGTCAATTGGAGGTGTACCTGTGGATGTATTTCAAGGCCTACCTTCAAACTCAGTGCCTCTTTGCTTGACATCATGGGAAAATCAAAAGAGATCAGCCAAGACCTCCACAAGTCTGGTTCATCCTTGGGAGCAATTTCCAAACGCCTGAAGGTACCACGTTCATCTGTACAAACAATAGTACGCAAGTATAAACACCGTGGGACCACACAGCCATCATACCACTTAGGAAGGAGACGCGTTCTGTCTCCTAGAGATGAACGTACTTTGCTGCAAAAAGTGCAAATCAATCCCAAAACAACAGCAAAGGACCTTGTGAAGATGCTGGAGGAAACAGGTATCTATATCCACAATAAAACAAGTCCTATACCGACATAACCTGAAAGGCTGCTCAGCAAGGAAGAAGCCACAGCTCCAAAAATAAAAAAGCCAGACTACGGTTTGCAACTGCACATGGGGACAAAGATCGTACTTTTTGGAGAAATGTCCTCTGGTCTGATGAAACAAAAATAGAACTGTTTGGCCATAATGACCATCGTTATGTTTGGAGGAAAAAGGGGAGGCTTGCAACCCGAAGAACACCATCCCAACCGTGAAGCATGGGGGTGGCAGCATCATGTTGTGGGGGTGCTTTGCTGCAGGAGGGGCTGGTGCACTTCACAAAATTGATGGCATCATGAGGTAGGAAAATTCTGTGGATATATTGAAGCAACATCTCAAGACATCAGTCAGGAAGTTAATTAAAGCTTGGTCGCAAATGGGTCTTCCAAATAGACAATGACCCCAGGCATACTTCCAAAGTTGTGGCAAAATGGCTTAAGGACAACAAAGTCAAGGTATTGGAGTGGCCATCACAAAGCCCTGACCTCAATCCTATAGAACATTTGTGGGCAGAACTGAAAAAGTGTGTGCGACCAAGGAGGCCTACAAACCTGACTCCGTTACAACAGCTCTGTCAGGAGGAATGGGCCAAAATTCACCCAACTTATTGTGGGAAGCTTGTGGAAGGCTACCCGAAAAGTTTGACCAAATTTAAACAATTTAAAGGCAATGCTACCAAATACTAATTGAGTGTATGTAACTTCTGACCCACGGGGTATGTGATGAAAGAAATAAAAGCTGAAATAAATCATTCTCTCTACTATTATTTTTGACATTTCACATTCTTAAAATAAAGTGGTGATCCTAACTGACCTAAAACAGGACATTTTTACTGGGATTAAATGTCAGGAATTGTGAAAAACTGAGTTTAAATGTATTTGGCTAAGGTGTATGTAAACTTCCAACTTCAACTGTAAGTACGTGGTTGCAAAGGGCATCCTTGTCTTAACAGCGTGATTTGCCAATGCAAGAAACTCTGAGCGCTCTCTTGTACAGATATCAGTAAGTGAACTGGAGGCAGGGTATGAAAGGGATAACAAATCCAGTTGTTTGTGTCATGAGTTTCGGGAAAGTACCTACGTAATTGCGCACCCAGCTCACTCAGGTGCTTCGCTATATCACATTTGACATTGTCCGTAAGCTTGAGTTAATTTGCACACAAAAAAATCATACAATGATGGAAAGACCTGTGTGTTGTCCTTGTTAATGCAGACAGAGAAAATGATGGTCAGTAAAGAAAACTTTAAGCTCGTCTCTCAATTAAAAAAAAAATGTGTCAATACTTTGCCCCTTGATAACCAGCACACTTCTGTATGTTGTAAAAAGCGTTACATGGTCTCTGCCCATATCATTGCATAGTGCAGGAAAAACACGAGAGTTCAGGGGCCTTGCTTTAACAAAGTTAACCATTTTCACTGTAGTGTCCAAAACATATTTCAAGCTGTCAGGCATTCCCTTGGCAGCAAGAGCCTCTCGGTGGATGCTGCAGTGTACCCAAGTGGCGTCGGGATAAACTGCTTGCACGCGCGTTACCACTCCACTATGTCCCCTGTCATGGCTTTTGCCCCATCAGTACAGATACCAACACATCTTGACCACCAAAGTCCATTTGATGTCACAAAGCTGTCCAGTACTTTAAAAATATCCTCTCCTGTTGTCCTGGTTTCCAGTGGTTTGCAGAACAGGATGACTTCCTTAATTGACCCCCCAAAAACGTAACAGACATATACCAGGAGCTGTGCCAGGCCCGCCAAGTCTGTTGACTGATCCAGCTGTAACGCATAGAATTCACTGGCTTGTATGTGAAGCAGTAATTGTTTCAAAACATCTCCTGTCATGTCACTGATGTGTCGTGAAGCAGTGTTATTTGATCAAGGCATTGTCTGTATAGTTTTTTTGGCCTTTTCCCCCAACATTGCCCAGCCATATCCGCGGCAGCAGGAAGAATTAAGTCCTCCTCAATAGTATGGGGCTTGCCTGTCCTAGCCACTCGTTAGCTCACCATATAAGACACTTCTAGCCCCTTCTTATTAATGGTATATGTTACTTTTATACATGTCTTACTACTCAAAAGTCGTCTTAATTCTCACTCAATAAACTCCTGTGGCTTATTTTTCAAATTGGCATGTTTGCTTCTAAATGTCTGTACAAGAGTGAAGGTTTCAATGAGTTGTGAGATAGTACTTTTGCACATATAACACAATGTGGCTGAGGAAAGGCACTACTCTCCATATAAGTGAACCCCAAATCAATGTAGTTCTCATCATATTTGCGCCACTTCGATGGTCCATCATCCCTGTCTGTTGTTCGGTGTTTTCCCGGGTAAGGGGGCAGTAGCTCTTCGGCTGCATCAGATTCACAACTGTCAGTGTCCATGCTAGCTGGACTAACAACAAATGTAGAATTACTGATGCTAGCAATGGATGTGCTTGTGGAAGCAGAACAACTTGTGTCTTCAACAGGTGCAGGTGTAGTACTGCTGGTAGTAGCAGTACTACCAGTAGAGCTGGTATGTGTCTCTATGGACGCGGGCCTTACTTTTTTTTAACCATTCATCAATTTTCAAGCAAATGGAAGGAGCAGAAGCTACATTTGGCTACATACGGACCGTTAGTGGAATTCCCGCGAGAGAGTAACGGTTAATGTGATTGGATGTTAATTATTTGACTAGGCTATCTGTATTTGACATTGTGTTGTTATTTCGCTGAACACTAGATGGTTTAATTTTATTTTTGGCAGTGAAATGAGGCTACTCAGGTGGGAAAAAAAACCTCACTCAAATGTATAGACCCGTTTGAAAATATAAAATGTGAAAAAAAAATGTAAATCACATTTTTATTTGGTGTACCCCAGTTTGGGAATACCTGGTGTAACAGATATGACTTTGAGATTACTCCATGCACCTTACAAACATGACTGATTAGCTTTGCTACTTTACATTATTCTGCAATGTTGAGGAAGAGTGGCAAGTATGCATTTCACTGTATTCTTTACACTGCTGTAGACTGTGTGTGACAAATACACTTTGATTTGACTGTATTTTACCAATAACCATAACAAAATCCCGAAATAAAGGGTTAACCGCCATGAGTGAAAGGTAATTTAAATAAAAATGGAGTCACTCAGGGTTCCCGTTCTTTCAGGTCAGACCAATGACATCAATAGCTAATCTCTTCCACTACAGAAACTCTCATACATTTCCTCAATTTCATTTCACTCTGAATAAACGGAAAGTTTTTTATTTAAAAAAAAGAATGAATTTAGATAGGACACTGTTGGTATGGTACATAGGGGGGTAATCCTATTCTGTGGAGTCTGTTGAATGCTCAGTTGTATCTGAGGGAAAGCAATAATAAAGGAAAAGAGAGGATGGAGGAGATAAAAAATAATAATGAATTTCATTGTGAACGCACCACACTTTAATTATGTGCTGGTCGTATTTAGAATCAAAGTGGTACATGAGGTAATTAATCGTTTCAAGACATCTGACTGAATCTCATGAGGATACCCATAAGTCTTTCACTGGGAGAATACACTTCCAGGGGTAGAATGTGTTTTGAATTGTACTGATTTCATTGCATCAGAACCAAAAAGTCCATATCACTAATTCAAAGCAAGGTAGACAGTGCATATAAAAATTAGGTGTCTGAGCAGTTTGTGTCTATATGGTAAGCACATTTTGGACAACGTGACTTCTAAAGAACCACTTATGACTGGCATTTTGAGTAACCTAATAATAGCCTTTTTGCACGAAAACCCCTTTAAACTGTAATTGGTCACTGAAGTAATGACAGGGGCTTTTTCACACCTTCCATGGAGAAATGACTGAAGCTGACATCAACATCTTCACACTAATTCAGTGGTTAATTCACAGATTTTACTGAGAACTGAGTCATCACAGCACTAATGCTGTTCTGATCAAATAAAACATGCAAATATTATGACGGCAATTACACAAAACAACTGCGCAGCGAGAAATAAAAGACAAGCAGACAGACACTGGAGAGAGAATCTTAGTGATTCAAGGTAATGTTAATAATTTGTAAATCATTTTTTCAATCATTCTGTATTTAGGTCAATTTCATTCATTTAAAACTAGTACAGTCTAAAATGCTAATTAGATGTCATTAATAACTCAGATGCTGGCCCTTTCCTCATGCTCTACGCTCTCACTTATTCAAGCCAACTATTCACATCTCTCTCCACCCACCGAAATACTTTATCCTAAATGCTCCCCATCCTCTCGCTACCCATCTAAATACTTTATCCTAAATGCTCCCCGTCCTCACTCTACCCACTTAAATACCTCATCCTAAATGCTCCCCATCCTCTCTCTACCCACTTAAATACCTTATCCTAAATGCTCCCCATCCTCTCTCTACCCACTTAAATACCTTATCCTAAATGCTCCCCATCCTCTCTCTACCCACTTAAATACCTCATCCTAAATGCTCCCCATCCTCTCGCTCATCTCTCTCTCCATATCATCATTCTCTCTCCCTCCCAGCCTAAATCTGCCAATTGTCTCCAATGACAATGTCAGGAAGGGAGAGGGCTAGAGAGCTTAGGCACGCAATATCACACAAATTAACTCACTGTCTTTGTTCCTGTGCCATGCCCTGCAATGTAACTGGTAACATAGACAGACAGAGCCCTCAGTCAACATGTCCCCCCTTCCCTCCGACTGTCTGGCTGTCACTATGGTTTATCCGGGGACTCAACATGCCCAGTCCTTAATGAAGCTTGATTACCGTCTACACCAGCACACAGATCTGTTCGTGCTCTTGCCCACTCCATTGTCATGCCAAATAAGTAGCATGACAATTCCATAAGGAGTTGGCAACAGAGCAGAAACAGACTTGCACCCAGGCTAGGATATATTACCAAACAGACTGGCACCCAGGCTAGGTTACATTACCAAAAAACAGACTGGCACCCAGGCTAGGTTACATTACCAAACAGACTGGCAGCCAAGCTAGGTGACATTAGCATGAACGGTGTAGATGAGATGATGAGTAGGACTGGATTAAACACATTCATTTGTAGCCACAGAGGGTTGTAGGGTTCACCATGTCCTTACTGAGCCTACAGTATTCCACAGCAATAATATATAAAATGAACTGATCAGAGTTGACACAAACACATATATCAGTAAGAAGAGTGGAAAGAATCAAGATTTAAGCCTCCAGTACTTTGTGCATTGAGTAAGGCTGATGTAGTAATTCCCAACATACACTACATTACCAGAAGTATGTGGACACCTGCTCGTTGAACATCTCCTTCCAAAATCATGGGCATTAATATGGAGTTGGTCCCCCCTTTGCTGCTATACAGCCTCCACTCTTCTGGGAAGGCTTTGCACTAGATGCTGGAACATTTCTGCGGGGGCTTGCTTCCATTCAGCCACAAGAGCATTAGTGAGGTCAGGAACTGATGTCGGTGATTAGGTCTGGCTCGCAGTCGGTGTTTCAATTAATTCCAAAGGTGTTCAATGGGGTTGAGGTCAGGGCTCAGTGCAGGCCAGTCAAGTTCTTCCACACCGATCTCCCCCCAAAAATATGTAAGGACCACGCTTTGTGCACCAACCATGAACCGAACCATGAAAAACAGCCCCAGACAATGGACAATTCCTCCTCCACCAAACTTTACAGTTGGTGCTATGCATTGGGGCAGGCAGCAATCTCCTGGCACCGCCAAACCCAGATTCGTCCGTCGGACTGCCAGATGGTGAAGCATGATTCATCAATCCAGAGAACGCATTTCCACTGCTCCAGAGTCCAATGGCGTCGAGCTTTACACCACTCCAGCTGATGCTTGGCATTGCGCATGGTGATCTTAGGCTTGTGGGTGGCTGTTCGGCCATTTCAGAAACCCATTTCATGAAGCTCCCGACGAACAGTTCTTGTGCTGACGTTGCTTCCAGAGGCAGTTTGCAACTCGGTTGCAACCGAGGAGACACGATTTTTACAAGCTACGCACTTCAACACTCAGCAGTCCCGTTCTGTGAGCTTGTGTGGCCTACCACTTTGCGGCTGAGCCGATGTTGCTCCTAGACATTTCCACTTCACAATAACAGCACTTACAGTTGACCAGGGTGGCTCAAGCAGGGCAGAAATTTGACTATGACAGTGACAAGTTAAAAGTCACTGAGCTCTTCAGTAAGGCCATTCTAATGCCAATGTTTCTCTATGGAGATTGCTTGGCTGTGTGCTCGATCTTATATACCTGTCAGCAACGGGTGTGGCTGAAATAGCTGAATCCACTAAATTGAAGGGATGACCACATACATTTATATATATACACTGAGGGAAAAAAGTATTTGATCCCCTGCTGATTTTGTACGTTCGCCCACTGACAAAGAAATTATCAGTCTATAAATTTAATGGTAGGTTTATTTGAACCGTGAGAGAGAGAATAACAACAACAAAATCCAGAAAAACGCATTTCAAAAATGTTATCAATTGATTTGCATTTTAATGAGGGAAATAAGTATTTGACCCCTCTGCAAAACATGACTTAGTACTTGGTGGCAAAACCCTTGTTGGCAATCACAGAGGTCAGATGTTTCTTGTAGTTGGCCACCAGATTTTCCCACATCTCAGGAGGGATTTTGTCTCACTCCTCTTTGCAGATCTTCTCCAAGTCATTAAGGTTTCGAGGCTGACGTTTGGCAACTCGAACCTTCAGCTCCCTCCACAGATTTTCTATGGGATTAACGTCTGGAGACTGGCTAGGCCACTCCAGGACCTTAATGTGCTTCTTCTTGAGCCACTCCTTTGTTGCCTTGGCCGTGTGTTTTGGGTCATTGTCATGCTGGAATACCCATCCACGACCCATTTTCAATGCCCTGGCTGAGGGAAGGAGGTACGCACCCAAGATTTGACAGTACATGGCACCGTCCATCGTCCCTTTGATGCGGTGAAGTTGTCCTATCCCCTTAGCAGAAAAACACCCCCAAAGCATAATGTTTCCACCTCCATGTTTGAGGGTCAGGAAGGGGTTCTTGGGGTCATAGGCAGCATTCCTCCTCCTCCAAACACAACGAGTTGAGTTGATGCCAAAGAGCTCCATTTTGGTCTCATCTGACCACAAAACTTTCACCCAGTTGTCCTCTGAATCATTCAGATGTTCATTGGCAAACTTCAGACGGGCATGTATATGTGCTTTCTTGAGCAGGGGAACCTTGCCGGCGCTGTAGGATTTCAGTCCTTCACGGCGTAGTGTGTTACCAATTGTTTTCTCGGTGACTATGGTCCCAGCTGCCCTGGGATCATTGACAAGATCCTCTTGTGTAGTTCTGAGCTGATTCCTCACCTTTCTCATGATCATTGCAACTCCACGAGGTGAGATCTTGCATGGAGCCCTAGGCCGAGGGAGATTGACAGTTCTTTTGTGTTTCTTCCATTTGCGAATAATCGCACCAACTGTTCTTACCTTCTCACCAAGCTGCTTGGCGATGGTCTTGTAGCCCATTCCAGCCAAGTGTAGGTCTACAATCTTGTCCCTGACATCCTTGGAGAGCTCTTTGGTCTTGGCCATGGTGGAGAGTTTGGAATCTGATTGATTGATTGCTTCTGTGGACAGGTGTCTTTTATACAGGTAACAAGCTGAGATTAGGAGCACTCCCTTTAAGAGTGTGCTCCTAATCTTTCTGATTGAGAGGGGGTCAAATACTTATTTCCCTCATTAAAATGCAAATAAATTTATAACATTTTTGACATGTGTTTTTCTGGATTTTTTTGTTGTTATTCTGTCTCTCACTGTTCAAATAAACCTACCATTAAAATTATAGACTGATCATTTCTTTGTCAGTGGGCAAACGTACAAAATCAGCAGGAGATCAAGTACTTTTTTCCCTCACTGTATAGTGTATTTCAGATGAGGCCAAACTATAAATTTACATGATGCAAGTACTTAACCCTGCGGTCCTAATATTTATCTTCATGATCATAGACAATGAAACAAGAGTGAGGCGTTAAGCAATGGATAGACTATGACATCAGCCTTGGTACATGCAGACAAAATCTTGCCATTATCTTTGGAGAACGCTCCAAATTGATGATTAAAAACACGCTGGATCAAAACAAAGTCCAAGCCAAAAGTAACTAACCGCGTTCTCCAATCCACAGAGACATGGATAAAGATTAGCAATCCGAGAGCCCACAGATTCTTATTTCTGCTTTTTAACCACCAGTGATATAGTATCATGGCTTTAGGAACCTAATTGCGCTCCCAAGTGGATGAGACATACAGTACCAGTCAAAAGATTGGACACACCTTCTCATTCAAGGGTTTGTCTTTACTTTTACTATTTTCTACATTGTAGAATAATAGTGAATAGATCAACAGTATGAAATAACACATATGGAATCATGTAGTAACCAAAAAAGTGTTAAACAAATAAAAATATATTTGAGATTTGAGATTCTTCAAAGTAGCCACCCTTTGCCTTCAGGACAGCTTTGCACACTCGTTTTCTCTTTGCTTATTTGAGCTGTTCTTGCCATAATATGGACTTGGTCTTTTACCAAATAGGGCTATCTTCTGTATACCATTGCTACCTTGTCACAACACAACTGATTGGCCCAAATGCATTAAGAAGGAAAGAAATTCCAGAAATTATCTTTTAACAAGGCACACCTGTTAATTGAAATGCATTTCAGGTGACTACGTCATGAAGCTGGTTGAGAGAATGCCAAGAGTGTGCAAAGCTGTCATCAAGGCAAAGGGTGGCTACTTTGAAGAATCTCAAATCTAAAATATATGCTGATTTGTTTAACACATTTTTGGTTACTACATGATTCCATATGTGTTATGTCATAGTTTTGATGTCTTCACTATTGTTCTACAATGTAGTAAATAGTAAAATAAAGAAAACCCCTTGAATGAATAGATGTGTCCGTCCAAACTTTTGACTAGTACTGTACAGTCGTGGCCAAAAGTTTTGAGAATGACACAAATATAAATTTTCACAAAGTCTGCTGCTTCAGTGTCTTTAGATATTTTTGTCAGATGCTACTATGGAATACTGAAGTATAATTACAAGCATTTCATAAGTGTCAAAGGCTTTTATTTACAATTACATGA
Organism: Salmo trutta; assembly: GCF_901001165.1. Taxonomy (NCBI): domain Eukaryota; kingdom Metazoa; phylum Chordata; class Actinopteri; order Salmoniformes; family Salmonidae; genus Salmo; species Salmo trutta. Next base: position 31,264,861 of record NC_042990.1, read on the forward strand.
AGTTGATGCAAAGAGTCAATATTTGCAGTGTTAGCCCTTCTTTTTCAAGACCTTTGCAATCCGCACTGGCATGGTGTCAAATAACTTCTGGGCCACATCCTGACTGTTGGCAGCCCATTCTTGCATAATCAATGCTTGGAGTTTGTCAGAATTTGTGGGTTTTTGTTTGTCCACCGCCTCTTGAGGATTGACCACAAGTTCTCAATGTGATTAAGGTCTGGGGAGTTTCCTGGCCATGGACCCAAAATATCGATGTTTTGTTCCCCGAGCCACTTAGTTATCACTTTTGCCTTATGGCAAGGTGCTTCATCATGCTGGAAAAGGCATTGTTCGTCACCAAACTGTTCCTGGATGGTTGGGAGAAGTTGCTCTCGGAGGATGTGGTGGTACCATTCTTTATTCATGGCTGTGTTCTTAGGCAAAATTGTGAGTGAACCCACTCCCTTGGCTGAGAAGCAACCCCACACATGAATGGTCTCAGGATGCTTTACTGTTGGCATGACACAGGACTGATGGTAGCGCTCACCTTGTCTTCTCCGGACAAGCTTTTTTACAGATGCCCCAAACAATCAAAAAGGGGATTCATCAGAGAAAATAACTTTACCCCAGTCCTCAGCAGTCCAATCCCTGTACCTTTTGCAGAATATCAGTCTGTCCCTGATGTTTTTCCTGGAGAGAAGTGGCTTCTTTGCTGCCCTTCTTGACACCAGGCCATCCTCCAAAAGTCTTCACCTCACTGTGCGTGCAGATGCACTCACACCTGCATGTTGCCATTTCTGAGCAAGCTCTGTACTGGTGGTGCCCCGATCCCGCAGCTGAATCAACTTTAGGAGACGGTCCTGGCGCTTGCTGGACTTTCTTGGGTGCCCTGAAGACTTCTTCACAACAATTGAACCGCTCTCCTTGAAGTTCTTGATGATCTGATAAACGGTTGATTTAGGTACAATCTTACTGGCAGCAATATCCTTGCCTGTGAAGCCCTTTTTGTGCAAAGCAATGATGACGGCACGTGTTTCCTTGCAGGTAACCATGGTTGACAGAGGACGAACAATGATTCCAAGCACCACCCTCCTTTTGAAGCTTCCAGTCTGTTATTCAAACTCAATCAGCATTACAGAGTGATCTCCAGCCTTGTCCTCATCAACACTCACACCTATGTTAATGAGAGAATCACTTACATGATGACAACTGGTCCTTTTGTGGCAGGGCTGAAATGCAGTGGAAATATTTTGGGGGGATTCAGTTCCTTTGCATGGCAAAGAGGGACTTTGCAATTAATTGCAATTTATCTGATCACTCTTCATAACATTCTGGAGTATATGCAAATTGCCATCATACAAACTGAGGCAGCAGACTTTGTGAAAATGAATATTTGTGTCATTCTCAAAACTTTTGGCCACGACTGTACATGTGGTATTTTCTGTATCCAGGCATCAGCATCAAAGCTCGGGGAGCTTATCTAGCTGCACTTGATGATTAGAAATGAAGCCATGGACTTCCCAATGAAAACAGAACTAATAAGATGACTGACTGCCCTGGGAAGGATCCGAACAGTCATCTAGCTGTCATAGCATTGACTAGTTCCAATAAATGGAGGTCAAAACTAAACAGTTTGATTATATATGTATCTGCATCTGCTGAGATCAAATGTACCGTTGATTGTTCATTCCCACAAAGATCAAAGCCTGAGAGTCAGGACATCTTGTTTTTATCTGCTTATTTGAAAAGTTCCTTAATGAGGAGAGGTGGAGAGAGAGAAAGGAGAAGAGGTGGAGAGAGAGAAAAAGAGAAAGAAAAAGAGAGAGAGGAAGAGAGAGAGTTGTTCCGTTCAGTCATATTAAAGGATAATAATTGGTTGCTCTCCGCTGTAGATCATGTACAGATTAGAACATGGAGTTTATATGTAGCATTCTATTGTAGGTCCCTTGGGAATGATTTTTCTCTACAGTAAACAGACCCTTAGAGAATGATCACTCTCTATAATGTACTGCCAACTTCAAATGAATTAGCAGGGTTTTCCTTGATTCAAGTCTGAAGCATCATTCAAGATCTACAGTACCAGGAGGTCTCCACGGTTTGTTCACGGTTTATCTATGTTGGCTTTCATTCAAACAATCCATTTAGGTTAGTATTGCTATAGGCACCACACCCGACCTTGACAACACATATCTGTGGTGTCGTTAGTATAACGACAACATTCCCCCCATTTTGTTTTGCAGCGTAAATCTGACCACAGCACACGTGTGGAAACACACAGCAACCCAGACCTACCCAGTGATTGCTGGCTTTGGGAAGGTTCCCCTGGCATCATTTAATAATCTAGGTTTACTCAGAACACACCTTGGTCTGGGTTTACTCCCCCATAACTCAACCGAAGGCCTGCAGCACACACCTTGGTCTTTTGAAGTGCTTGCTGAATCAGGCTGGCCCATCCTGCTGATGAAAACAACTGAATTATTTTGTGTCTCCGTCTGAGTGGGGGCGACTGATTGGTTGTGTGAACAGTGGGCTGTGAGGCGCTGCCGGAGGTATTTTTGGGCGAACCTTTTGAAAACCATCTTTCATGTTCGCTGCTGGAACAGCTGGAGCTGCTGTCCCTCCCTGCCACGGCCCACACCTGGGTAGAGTGGAGGCAGGTCTGCACTACTCTCCTGAGGACTGAGGGGGAAAAAAATCACTCAACCTATTGGTTGAAACCAATTTCGAACAAACATTGTCTCAGGCCTTGGTAAAGAAGTTCCAGAGAAAGCCTTGGAGTATGTTGGGCCAGGACCCGAAAGGTTGCTGGATTAAATCCCTGAGTTGACAAGGTTAGAAAAAATCTGTCGTTTTGCCCCTGAAAAAGGCAGTTAACCCACTGTTCCCCGGTAGTCCGTCATTGTAAATAAGAATTTGTTCTTAACTGACTTGCCTAGTTAAATAAATAACTAAACTTTTCAAAGCATTTAGGGCTTCATAATCTAATCACCCTTTTGACAGAAGACATTTAGTATGAGAGAAATGTGATCTTTAAACATCTCTGATACCATCTTCGAGGTCCTGAAATGATTCTCCTCTGTATTCCGCCCCGTTGAGAATTAGAACCATGCAGGGCGGCCTGGTCGCTAGGCAATTACAAGCGGCCTTCATCCGCTGGTAATATCGCAATTTCACTTCTCATTAGAAGAGTGTCGAAAGGAATTAGAGCTATCATTTGCTCTGTGAGATACAGCCACGCCATCATCACTGGCAGCTCCTCCTCTAAAGATGGCGGATGGATCTGCTTACCCTTTAGGGTCATATAGTCTCACTGTTTATTACAAGATACCCAGCTTCCATTCAGCTTGATTAACTTTCCAGGATTCCCAAAAAGGAATTTAAATCAGCTGGATTTAAAAAAGGACAATGGAATACGCTGTTATTGTGATGAGTGGGAAAAATAAAAAAGGAAAGATTTAAATCACTGAAATGCAAATCAGCTTCTCACCACAACTGAACTGTCACTTTGTGGGAAGTAGTCATGCAACAGAACTCTGGAAGAACTTTAGGACAGCAGTCTCTCAGAGATGTTGAGTCACAGGTCCTAGAGGACTAGCTGCCCTGTATCAGGGCTGCTGTCTCTACTTTATGACTTTGCGCAGGGCTATCAATATGTATGACAAACTGTCAAAACTCATAACTCATCATTTAGACAGACGGAAGGTGTGTGTGTGTGTACTGCATACTGACTCATCTACAGTGTTTTCAGAATTTGAGTTACATCCTGAATTTGAGATTTTGTGTAACTGGCCTACACACAATACCCAATAATGTCAAAGTGGAATTATGTTTTTTGACATTTTTACCAATTAATTAAAAAGGAAAAGGTGAAATGTCTTGGCTCAGTTGGTAGAGCGTGGTGTTTGCAACACCAGGGTTGTGGGTTCGATTCCCACGGGGCGGCCAAGTACGAAGAAAAAAAAAAATGTATGAAAAAAATGTATGAAATGAAAATGAAATGTATGCATTCACTACTGTAAGTCGCTCTGGATCTGAGCGTCTGCAAAATGACTAAAATGTAAATGTAAATGTATCTGGTGTGGCCACCAGCTGCATTAAGTACTGCAGTGCATCTCCTCCTCATGGACTGCACCAGATTTGTCAGTTCTGGCTTTGAGATGTTACCCCACTCTTCCACCAAGGCACCTGCAAGCTCCCGGACAATTCTAGGGGGAATGGCCCTAGCCCTCACCCTCCGATCCAACAGGTCCCAGACGTGCTCAATGGGATTGAGATCCAGGCTCTTCGCTGGCCATGGCAGAACACTGACATTCCTGTCTTGCAGACAATTACGCACAGAACGATTAGTATGGCTGGTGGCATGCTGGAGGGTCATGTCAGGATGAGCCTGCAGGAAGGATACCACATGAGGGAGGAGGATGTCTTTCCTGTAACGCACAGCGTTGAGATTGCCTGCAATGACAACAAGCTCAGTCCAATGATGCTGTGATACACCGCCCCAGACCATGACGGACCCTCCACCTCCAAATCGATCCTGCTCCAGAGTACAGGCCTCGGTGTAACGCTCATTCCTTCGACAATAAACGCGAATCCGACCATCACCCCTGGTGAGACAAAACCGCGACTCGTCAGTGAAGAGCACTTTTAGCCAGTCCTATCTGGTCCAGCTATGATGGGTTTGTGCCTATTGGTGACGTTGTTGCCGGTGATGTCTGGTGAGGACCTGCCTTACAAAAGGCTTACAAGCCCTCAGTCCAGCCTCTCTCAGCCTATTGCAGACAGTCTGAGTACTGATGGAGGGATTGTGCGTTCCTGGTGTAACTTGGTTGTTGTTGTTGCCATCCTGTACCTGTCCTGCAGGTGTGATGTTCGGATGTACCAATCCTGTGCAGGTGTTGTTACACGTGGTCTGCCACTGCGAGGACAATCAGCTGTCCGTCCTGTCTCCCTGTAGCGCTGTCTTTGGCGTCTCACAGTACGGACATTGCAATTTATTGCCCTGGCCACATCTGCAGTCCTCATGCCTCCTTGCAGCATGCCTAAGGCAAGTTCACGCAGCTGAGCAGGGACTCTGGGCAACTTTTTTTTGTGTTTTTCAGAGTCAGTAGAAAGGCCTCTAATGTCCTAGGTTTTCATAACTGTGACCTTAATTGCCTACCGTCTGTAAGCTGTTAGTGTCTTAATGACCGTTCCACAAGTGCATGTTCATTAATTATTTATGGTTCATTGAACAAGCATGGGAAACAGTGTTTAAACCCTTTACAATGAAGATCTGTGAAGTTATTTGGATTTTTTCGAATTATCTTTGAAAGACAGGGTCCTGCAAAAGGGACATTTATTTTTTTTATGAGTTTATAAGCCTTCAGTCATAAGACCCACTAATAATTTAATTATTTGATCAAAATGGTTTAACCTGCTTTTTTGCAATAATCACTGATCTGGCTTTCAAGTCTATGAAAATGCATTTTCCTTAAATAAATTTAACCATAACCATGCACATCCACAAATAATAATAATAACTTCTGGTAGCAGGCATTATAGAAAATTAACACAGGTCTCATCAACAATCTCTCAAGCACAAGCTCACCTGCTAGTGAGTAGCCAACTAATCTTTATATCTAAAGTATAGCCAACTTGGATCTACTTGCTTGCTAACAAGGTTTAATACTGCACATGTATAACACAGACTAGACAGCTAGCACATAACAGTCTGTGGCTAAAATGCTGCTAGTGGTACGTGGCAGAAACCAAACATGAATTTCTTGATACTCCCATCTTAGTAGGGTCTGTTCTGTTCTACGTTGTGGAAGTTGAGACATAAAAACGGTATCGTTACAAATGTTAAGTTCTCCTTTATTTCAGTAAAATAATGTCTCAATGTGTTTCGGTGTCCATATGACCAATTATGTTGCACCAAACATAAAATGTAAATAGCGAGTTGAAACTGCTTGTTGTCAGAGCGGAAGATGATCTTTCATCTTTCTTGTTGAGTGGCAGGGGGAGGGGCTTGGTGTCTGTGTGCGAGTGGGTAGGTGTAAAGTGCAAACAGCACAAAAGGAGCGAAGGAGACGAGACCAAAAAGACAAACACTGAAAATATATATATAAAAATAACTCGATTCTTGGGATACAGACATTTGGAACATCGCGCTAGAACATCAATTCAAATCAAATCAAATGTTATTAGTCACATGCGCCGAATACAACAGGTGTAGACCTTACAGTGAAATGCTTACTTACAAGTCCCTAACCAACAATGCAGTTTCTAAAAAATCAGAGTAAGAATAACAAATAAAAGTAACAAGTAATTAAAGAGCAGCAGTAAAATAACAATAGCGAGACAATGCTCATGGGGGTACCGGTATGGAGTCAATGTACGGGGGCATCGGTTAGTTGAGGTAGTATGTGCATGTAGGTAGAGTTATTACAATTAATATGCATAGATGATAACAACAGGGAGGAGCAGCGGAGTAAAAGGGGGGGCAATGCAAACAGTCTGGTAACTATTTGATGCTTGTCACGCTTGTCGTTGGAAATGGAGGACCAAAACGCAGCAGGTATGTGTACGCTCATCTTGACATTTATTTACTCAAAATGAACATTCAACAATAACAAAACGAAACAAACGACGAAACAGTCTTGAAAGGCTCACTCAGCAAAACAAGAAACAATCTCCCACAAATGCACAGACAAACACACCCAACTAATATAGGACTTCCAATCAAAGGCAACACCAAACAGCTGCCTTCAATTGGAAGTCCACCCCAATTAACCCAACATAGAAACACACTCACTAGACTACACATAGAAATACATAAACATAGACCACAACTCAAAACCCTGAAATAATAAATCAAACGCCCTCCTAACTAACACACCACCCTGAACCACATAAAACAAATACCCTCTGCCACGTCCTGACCAAACTACAATAACAATTAACCCTTATACTGGCCAGGACGTGACAATGCTCTCGATGGTGCAGCTGTAGAACCTTTTGAGGATCTGAAGAACCATGCCAAATCTTTTCAGTCTCCTGAGGGGGAATAGGTTTTGTCGTGCCCTCTTCACAACCGTCTTGGTGTGCTTGGACCATATTAGTTTGTTGGTGATGTGGACACCAACAAACTTGAAGCTCTCAAACTGCTCCACTACAGCCCCGTCAATGAGAATGGGGGTGTGCTCGGTCCTGTTTTTCCTGTAGTCCACGATCATCTCCTTTGTCTTGATCACGTTGTGGAAGAGGTTGTTGTCCTGGCACCACACGGCCAAGTCTCTAACCTCCCTATAGGCTGTTTCGTCATTGATCAGGCCTACCACTGTTGTGTCATCGGCAAACTTAAGGATGGTGTTGGGGTCATGCCTGGCCGTGCAGTCATGAGTGAACAGGGAGTACAGGAGGGGACTGAGCACACACCCCTGAGGGGCCCCTGTGTTGAGGATCAACGTGGCGGATGTGTTGTTACCTACCCTTACCAACTGGGGGCGGACCGTAAGGAAGTCCAGGATCCATTTGCAGAGGCAGGTGTTTAGTTTCAGGGTCCTTAGCTTAGTGATGAGCTTTGAGGGCACCATGGTGTTGAACGCTGAGCTGTAGTCAATGAATAGCATTCTCACATAGGTGTTCCTTTTGTGGGAAAGAGCTGTGCGGAGTGCAATAGAGATTGCATCATCTATGGATCTGTTAGGGCGGTATGCAAATTGAAGTGGATCTAGGGTTTCTGGGATAATGGTGTTGATGTGAGCCATGACCAACCAGCCTTTCAAAGCACTTCATGGCTACAGACGTGAGTGCTATGGGTCGGTAGTCATTTAGGCTGGTTACCTTAGTGTTCTTGGGCACAGAGACAATGGTGGTCTGCTTAAAACATGTTTGGTATTACAGACTCAGACAGGGAGAGGTTGAAAATGTCAGTGAAGACACTTGCCAGTTGGTCAGCACATGCTCGCAGTACACATCCTGGTAATCCGTCTGGCCCTGCGGCCTTGTGAATGTTGATCTGTTTAAAGATCTTACTCACATCGGCTGCGGAGAGCGTGATCACACAGTCTTCTGGAACATCTGGTGTTCTCATGCATGTTTCAGTGTTATTTGCCTCGAATCAAGCATAGAAGTAGTTTAGCTTGTTTGGTAGGCTTGTGTCATTGGGCAGCTCTCAACTGTGCATCCCTTTGTAGTCTGTAATAGTTTGCAAGCCCTGTAATGGTTTGCAAGTAATGGTTTGCAAGCTCGCCACATCCGACGAGCGAATTGTAGTACAATTCGATCCTAGTCCTGTACTGACACTTTGCCTGTTTGATGGTTCGTCTGAGGGCATAGTGAGATTTCTTATAAGCTTCCGGGTTAGAGTCCCGCTCCTCGAAAGCAGCAGCTCTAGCCTTTAGCTCAGTGTGGATGTTGCCTGTAATCCATGGCTTCTGGTTGGGGTATGTACGTACGGTCATTGTGGGGATGACGTCATCGATACACTTATTAATGAGGCCAATGACTGATGTGGTGTACTCCTCAATGCCATTGGAGGAATCCAGGAAAATATTCCAGTCTGTGCTAGCAAAACAGTCCTGTAGTTTAGCATCTGCTTCATCTGACCACTTTTTTATTGATCGAGTCACTGGTGCTTCCTGCTTTAATTTTTGCTTGTAAGCAGGAATCAGGAGGATAGAATTATGGTCAGATTTGCCAAATGGAGGGCGAGGGAGAGCTTTGTATGCATCTCTGTGTGTGGAGTAAAGGTGGTCCAGAGTGTTTTTCCCCTCTGGTTGCACATTTAACATGCTGATAGCAATTTGGTAAGATGGATTTAAGTTTCCCTGCATTAAAGTCCCCGGCTACTAGGAGCGCCGCCTCTGGGTGAGCATTTTCCAGTTTGCTTATGTAGGAATACAACTCATTCAGTGCGGTCTTAGTGCCAGCATCAGTCTGTGGTGGTATGTAGACAGCTACGAAAAATACAGATAAAAACTCTCTAGGTAGATAGAGTATCTCATGATAAGCTGTAGACCACACTAACTCAGGCGAGAAAAACCTTGAGACTTCCTTAGATATCGTGCACCAGCTGTTATTTACAAAAATACATAATCCACCGCCCCTTGTCTTACTAGACACCGCTGTTCTATCTTGCCAATACAGCGTATAACCAGCCAGCTGTATATTGATAATGTCATTGTTCAGCCACGACTCCGTGAAGCATAAGAATGTTTTCTATGTCCCGTTGGTTGTTTAATCTTCCGCGTTGGTCATCGATTTTACTTTCCAAAGATTGCACGTTTGCTAGCAGAATGGAAGGAATTGGTGGTTTATTCGATCGCCTACAAATTCTCAGAAGGCAGCCCACCCTCTGGCCCTTTTTTCTCTGCCTTCTCTTCACGCAAATGACGGGGATCTGGGCCTGTTCCAGAGAAAGCAGTATGTCATTCACGTCGGGCTTGTCGGACTCGTTAAAGGAAAAAAAGGATTCTTCTGCCAGTCCGTGGTAAGTAATCGGAGTTCTGATGTCGAAGTTATTTTCGGTCATAAGAGATGTTGCTGTCGCAGCAACATTATGTACATTATGTACAAAATAAGTTAAAAAATAAGTTAAACAACACAAAAAAATGGCAAAAAAACACACTTGGTTAGGATTACGTAAAACGCCAGCCTTGTTCTCCGGCGCCATCTTTTTTCGTTTGTCACCGTTATACTACAATTAATGTATTGTTTAATGTTGTGGTGTGTAGTGGCTTTGCTGGCATGCATCAACAACAAAAAATTGGGGAGTGTGCCTCACTAAGATTTACATGCTAAAATCACCACTGACGGCAAGACTTGAAAATGGCTATCTAGCAATGATCAAAAACCAACTTGAAAGGGTTTGAAGATTTTTTTATAATAATGTGCAAACATTGTACAATCCAGGTGTGCAAAGCTGTTAGAGACTTACCCAGAAAGACTCACAGCCGTAATTTCTGCCTTAAGTGATTCTAACATGTATTGACTCAGTGGTGTGAATACTTATGTAAATGAGATGTGTATTTAATTTTCACATTTTTTCAAAACATTTCAAAAAACATGTTTTCACTTTGTTATGTGTGTAGATGGGTGAGATTTGTATTTTATTTAATACATTTTGAATTCAGGCTGTAACACAACAAAATATGGAATATGTCAAGGGGTATGAATACTTTCTGAAGGGAAAGGGGGATACCTAGTCAGTTGTCCAACAATGTATTCAACTGAAATGTCTTTTCTGCATTTAACCCAACCCCTCCGAATCAGAGGTGCCGGGGGCTGCCATAATCGACATCCAGGTCTTCGCCGCCCAGGGAACAATGGGTTAATGATTTTGAACTTGTCAGCTCAGGGATTCGATCCAGCAACCTTCCGGTTACTGGCCCAATGCTCTAACCGCCACGCTACCTGCCGACCCCACACTAGGCTACCTACACAGGCACTGTGTATCAGTGCATACTGCTCTATCATTACTATAACTACCACCAACAACGAGTCTACCTCCCTCCCCTATAACAAAACTATTTTCCTTCATAAATACCTGTGTTATGACGACAACACTATCATTCACATCCTTATCCTCAGCCCTCCAACATCTAGCTCCTCTAGACTGGGGTCCATTCCCAGCCCTCCAACATCTAGCTCCTCTAGACTGGGGTCCATTCCCAGCCCTCTAACATCTAGCTCCTCTAGACTGGGGTCCAATCCCAGCCCTCCAACATCTAGCTCCGCTAGACTGGTGTCCATTCCCAGCCCTCCAACTTCTAGCTCCTCTAGACTGGGGTCCATTCCTAGCCCTCCAACATCTAGCTCCTCTAGACTGGGGTCCATTCCCAGCCCTCCAACATCTAGCTCCTCTAGACTGGGGTCCATTCCCAGCCCTCCAACATCTAGCTCCTCTAGACTGGGGTCCATTCCCAGCCCTCTAACATCTAGCTCCTCTAGACTGGGGTCCATTCCCAGCCCTCCAACATCTAGCTCCGCTAGACTGGTGTCCATTCCCAGCCATCCAACATCTAGCTCCTCTAGACTGGGGTCCATTCCTAGCCCTCCAACATCTAGCTCCTCTAGACTGGGGTCCATTCCCAGCCCTCCAACATCTAGCTCCTCTAGACTGGGGTCCATTCCCAGCCCTCCAACATCTAGCTCCTCTAGACTGGGGTCCATTCCCAGCCCTCCAACATCTAGCTCCTCTAGACTGGGGTCCATTCCCAGCCCTCCAACATCTAGCTCCTCTAGACTGGGGTCCATTCCCAGCCCTCCAACATCTAGCTCCGCTAGACTGGTGTCCATTCCCAGCCATCCAACATCTAGCTCCTCTAGACTGGGGTCCATTCCCAGCCCTCCAACATCTAGCTCCTCTAGACTGGGGTCTATTCCCAGCCCTCCAACATCTAGCTCCTCTAGACTGGGGTCCATTCCCAGTCTGGAGGCGAGCTTAGGCGAGCTTAGTCAGCAGCACTCAAGAGGCTTGGTGAGACTGCCTGGCCAGCGTTAATCTGTGCCCCCCCCCCCCTGAGACGGGCCGTGCCGGGGCGAGGAACAGGCGGTGCCAAGCCTCAGCGTGGTGAATCACAACCTGACCACATGCTTAAGTTAACTGCCGAGCTGTCAGGCAAAGCAGAGAGATGTGTGAGTAAGAGAGATGAGAACAGAAAATGTGTGTGTGTCTGTGTGTGCGTGTTCTCAAGATTATGCATGTGCCCGTCTGTGTGTGTGTGCACTCTTCGAGCGGGCTGGGTATTGGAGAGCTCAGCAGGCTTTTAGCTGCCAGATTGCTGGTGCCCACAGGGATGTCTCCAGCGTTCTACAGAGGGGAAATTATCTCGGATGGATCTGATTCCTGCCACCGCCCAAAAACCACCAACCAGCCCCAGAGCCCCCATTCACCAACAATGAATATCAATACTCACACCCCGCCTCTGACCCCCTACCGGTTCAACACTGGTGCTGAGCTGAAGGGTAAAAGCAAATCATTGAAAACTTCAAGGGGTGGTTTCCTGGACACATATTGAACCTAGTCCTGGACTAAAAAACATTATCCATTGAGACAGCTTTTAAGACCAAGTCTAGGCTTAATCTGTGTCTGGGAAACCACCCCCAAAATCAAACACGGGTAAAGACAAAAAAAGGTGTATGGTTGTAGTGGCTGATTCAATCACCTGATATGGAAGTTATCAAACAATTCAATCTTTCTTATTACTTTAATCACAATTTAATGTTTGTCGTATTCACACTGAGGCATTAAAAGAGTTCGGCAGGGATGCTGGCCCATGTTGATTCCAATGTTTCCCACAGTTGTGTCAAGTTGGTTGGATGTCCTTTGGATGGTGGGCCAGTCTTGCAGTTCTTGACAAAGTGGTGCATCTGACACCAACTACAGTTCAAAGACACTTAAATCTTTTGTCTTGCCCATTCACCCTCTGAACGGCACACATACACAATCTATGTCTCAAGACTTTAAAATCCTTTTTTAACCTGTCTCCTCCCCTTCATCTACACTGATTGAAGTGGATTTAACAAGTGACATCAATCAGGGATCATAGCTTTCACATAATTAGTTTGTCATAGAAAGAGCAGGTGTTCTTAATGTTTTGTACACTCTGTGTATATTCTTACCCAGAGTTTGAATGCTGAAATCCAGCACAAACACAAACACACAAGGTAAACACATGTGGTACCAAACATACCACACACACAGCTGCTGTTTATTCTGCCGGCAGCACAAATAAGGCTTGTTCAAAGCTAGCCCTGAAGAGCCAGTGTTTACTCTGAGTTTCACGGCTCACCAGGTTGGTTGGTTAGGGAGCTGTATAGCATCATCACAGAGGGATAATCACTAATCACAGACAGACAGAGAGAGAAGGGGGAGACAGTGAGCGAGAGAGAGAGACTAAACCACAGGAATGGACACTATGGAACACAAAGCTTTTAGCATCTTATGCTGGAATATTTAAGGTCTGAGGTAATCTGCCTTTGGCCTAAAGAGTAGGAAGACTGACTTTAGCAAATAAATCAGAAATACAGACATTGTTATTCTACAAGAAACATAGAATAGAGGAGATGGATCCACTGGTTGCCCTCTAGGTTACAGAGAGATGTTAGTCCCATCCACCAAACTACCAGGAGTAAAACAGGGTAGGGACTCAGGGGGTATGCTAATTTGGTATAGATCACACCTAACCCATTCTCTTAAATTAATAATAATTTTACATCTGGTTAGAAATTCATAGGGAAATGATCTCAAAAGAGAAACCTTTTCTCCTGTATGCTACCTATATCCCCCCAATAGAACCCTTAACCTTTAATGATAACAGCTTCTCCACCCTAGAGTGGGTGATCAACCATTTCCAGGCCCAGGGACACGTAGTAGTAGTCTGCGGTAACCTAAATCCCAGAACTGGACAAGAACCTGACACTCTCAGCACACAGGGGGTCAAACACCTACCAGGTGACAGTATTCCCTCCCGAATATATGCCCCCCTAGACACAACAACGACAAAACAACCAACAAAATCGGGTCACAACTCCTGCAGCTCTGTTGCACGCTGGGTAGGCTTCGAGGGGACTCCTATGGTAAGTACACCTATAGCTCATCTCTTGGCAGTAGTACTGTAGACTACTTTATCACTGACCTCAACCCAGAGTCTCTCAGAGCTTTCACAGTCAGCCCACTGACACCCCTATCAGACTACAACAAAATCACAATCTACTTGAACAGAGCAATAATCAATCATGAGGCATCAAAGTCAAAGGAACTGAGTAACATTAAGAAATGCTATAGATGGAAGGAATGTAGTGTGGAAACCTACCAAAAAACAATTAGGAAACAACACATCCAATCCCTATAGACAACTTCCTGGACAAAATGTGAAGGTGCAAACTTAGCAGTAGGAAGCATGAACAGTATATCTGACCTACCGGCTAACAAGCCAAACTTCAATTCAAGCAGAAAACGAAAGAAAACGAACATCAATGAGAAAGGGTTTGATGAAGAATGCAAAGAAAACCTTTCCAACAAAAAACACAGAACCAGAAAACTTTAGCTTACACTTTCACTATTTGGAAACACTAAAACAGTACAGAAATATCCTACACTAAGAAAAAATAAGGATCAACATGTCAGAAAACAGCTCAATGTATTTGAAGAATCCATAGAATAAAATCACTTGTGGGAAAATTGGAACATGCTGAACAAACACTAGAGCTACCTATCCAAACTGTAGAAAAAACACTTCTCCAACAAAGAACAAAGAACCAAGAACTAAAACATGATAACTGACTAAATGTAGGACCAGTTATAAAAGATGACCGGAACCCACTGGATTCTCCAATTATATTGGATGAGCTACAGGACAAAATACAAACCCTCCAACCCAAAAAGGACTGTGGTGTTGATGGTATACTGAACGCAATGATAAAACATACAGACCACAAATTCCAATTGGCTATTCTCAAACTCTTCAACATCTTTTGCTCTGGGATCTTCCCCAATATTTGGAACCAATCCCCCAAAAATGTTGACAAATTTGATCCCAATAATTACCGTGGAATCTGTGTCAATAGCAATTATTGTTTTTTAATCCTCTGCAGTATCAACAGCAGACATTTTCTCAGTGAAAACAATGATTATACTCTCTGCACACCTTTATTAACAAATAAATAAAACAAAACAAGCCTTCTCATGCTTTGCTGATTTCAAAAAAGCTTTTGACAAAACGTGGCACGAGGTTATACTATACAAATTGATGAAAAGCAGTGTTGGAGGAAAGACAGATGACATTATAAAATCAATGTACACAAACAAGTGTGCAGTTAAAATTGGCAATAAACACACAGATATCTTTCCTCAGGGCCGTGGGGTGAGAGAGGGATGCAGATTGAGCCCCAACCTCTTAAAAATTGACAGTGCATTCGTAAAATATTCAGAACCCTTGAATTTTTCAAAATGTTGTTACGTTGCAGCCATATTCTAAAATTGATTAAATAGTATTTTTTCCCTCATAAATATACAAACAATACTCCATAATTACAAAACAAAAACATGTTTTTTTTGGGAGAAAACCCCCCCCGGAAATAGCACAATAATTATTCAGACCCTTTACTCAGTACTTTGTTGAAGCACCTTTGGCAGTGATTACAGCCTCAAGTATTGGATATGACGCTACAAGCTTGGCACACCTGTATTTGGGGAGTTTCTCTTATTCTTCTCTGCAGATCCTCTCAAGCTCTGTCAGGTTGGATGGGTAGCCAGGCTGCACAGCTATTTTAAGGTCTTTCCAGAGATGCTCAATCGGGTTCAAGTCCGGGCTCTTCCTCAGCCACTCAAGGACATTCAGAGACTTGTCCCTTGCCTCTCCTGCATTGTCTTGGCTGTGTGCTTGGCTGTGTGCTTTGTCCTGTTGGAGGGTGAACCTTGGCCCCAGTCAGAGGTCCTGAATGCTTTGGAGAAGGTTTTCATCAACGATCCCTCTGTACATTGCACCGTTCATCTTTCCCTCGATCCTGACTAGTCTCCCAGTCCCCTCAGAGTGATGGTGCCACCACCATGCTTCACCGTAGGGATGGTGTCACTCCAGATGTGACGCTTGGCATTCAGGCCAAAGAGTTCAAGCTTGGTTTTAGCAGGCCAGATAATGTTGTTTCTCTTGGTCAGTTTCTCTTGGTCAGAGTCCTTTAGGTGCCTTTTTAGGCAAACTCCAAGTGGGCTGTCATGTGCCTTTTACTGAGAAGTGGCTTCCGTCTGGCCACTCTACCATAAAGGCCTGATTGGTGGAGTACTGCAGAGATGGTTGTCTTTCTGAAAGGTTCTCCCACCTCCACCCTAGGAACTCTGGAGCTCTGTCAGAGTGACCATCGGGTACTTGGTCACCTCCCTGACCGAGGCCCTTCTCCCCCGATTGCTCAGTTTGGCTGGGCTGCCAGCTATAGGAACAGTCTTGGTGATTCCAAACTTCTTTCATTTAAGAATGAAGGAGGCCACTATGTTCTTGGGGACCTTCAATGCTGCAGACATTTTTGGTAACCTTCCCCAGATCTTTGCCTAGACACAATCCTGCCTCAGAGCTCTACGGACAATTCCTTTGACCTCATGTCTTGGTTTTTGCTTTGACATGCACTGTCAACTGTGGGACTCTATATAGACAGGTGTGTGTCTTTCCAAATCATGTCCAATCAATTGAATTTACCACAGGTGGACTCCAAGTTGTAGAAACATCTCAAGGATGATCAATAGAAACAGGATGGACCTGAGTTCAGTTTCAAGTATCATAGCAAAGGGTCTGAATACTTATGTAAATAAAGCATCTGATTTTTATTTTCAATACATTTGTCATTAAGGGGTATTGTGTGTAGATTGATGAGGAAAAATAATAATGTAGTCAATTTTAGAATAAGGCTGTAACTTAACAAAATTAGGAAAAAGTCAAGGGGTCTGAATACTTTCTGAATGGACTGTATATCAATTAATTGGTGAGGGCACAAGAACAGTCTGCAGCACCCGGCATCACCCTATTGGACTCGGAAATCAAATGTCTACCGTTTGCTGATGATCTGGTGCTTCTGTCCCCAACCAAGGAGGGTCTACAGCAGCACCTAGATCTTCTGCACAGATTCTGTCAGACCTGGGCCCTGACAGTGAACCTCAGTAAGACAAAAATAATGGTGTTCCAAAAAAGTTCCAGTTGCCAGGACAACAAATACAAATTATATCTAGACACTATTGCCCTAGAGCACACAAAGAACTATACCTATCTCGACCTAAACATCAGCACCACAGGTAACTTCCACAAGGCTTTGAACGATCTAACAGACAAGGCAAGAAAGACCTTCTATGCCATCAAAAGAAACATAAAACTCTACATCCCAATTAGGATCTGGCCAAAAATACTTAAATAAATTACAGAACCCATTGCTCTCTATGGTTGTGAGGCCTGGGGTCCCCTCACCAACCAATAATTCACTAAATGGACAAACACCCAATTGAGACTCTGCCTGCAGAATTCTGCAAAAATATGCTTTGTGTACAACGCAAAACCCCAAACAATGCATGCAGAGCAGAATTAGGACTATACCCACTGCCCTCACCTACAGAGAGATGAACCTGGAGAATAGTCTCCCCAGAGCCCTCACCTATAGAGAGGTGAACCTGGAGATAAGTCCCCTCAGAGCCCTCACCTACAGAGAGATGAACCTGGAGAAGAGTCTCCCCAGAGCCCTCACCTACAGAGAGATGAACCTGGAGAATAGTCTCCCCAGAGCCCTCACCTACAGAGAGATGAACCTGGAGAATAGTCTCCCCAGAGCCCTCACCTACAGAGAGATGAACCTGGAGAATAGTCTCCCCAGAGCCCTCACCTACAGAGAGATGAACCTGGAGAATAGTCTCCCCAGAGCCCTCACCTACAGAGAGATGAACCTGGAGAAGAGTCTCCCCAGAGCCCTCACCTACAGAGAGATGAACCTGGAGAAGAGTCTCCCCAGAGCCCTCACCTACAGAGAGATGAACCTGGAGAATAGTCTCCCCAGAGCCCTCACCTACAGAGAGATGAACCTGGAGAAGAGTCTCCCCAGAGCCCTCACCTACAGAGAGATGAACCTGGAGAATAGTCTCCCCAGAGCCCTCACCTACAGAGAGATGAACCTAGAGAGGTCAGAGCCCTCACCTACAGAGAGGTGAACCTGGAGAAGAGTCCCGTCAGCCAGCTAGTTCTGGAGCTCTGTTCACAAACACAAACAGACCCCACAGAGCCCCAGGCCAGCAACACAATTAGACCCAACCAAATTATGAGAAAGCAAAAAGATAACTGTTTGACACACTGGAAAGATTTAACAAAAAAACTGAGCAAATTGGAATGCTATCTGTCCCTAAACAGAGAGTACAATGTGGCAGAATACCTGATCACTGTGACTTACACAAAATGAAGAAAATACTTG